>NC_051212.1:30658776-30733776 GCF_015220715.1 Pygocentrus nattereri
TAGATTAACATACTCTTTCATGATGAAGTGATAAACAGTGTGGTTACTGCAGACTGTAGCAGAGTAAAAGGAACAGAAGACGCAGAAGGGAAAGTTATCCTATTCCTGGCTGAAGCAAATGTATCATTGCAGCTTTCCAAAGCAGCCAGACCTCTGAAAGATGTTGCTGATTTACTGAGTCCCTAGGGTTACTGTCTCAAATTTACCACTTTGTTCCATACATTTCAGCCAAAACTGCTTCTTGAATGAGACTGAATACATGGCAAATATATATCAGCCTTAAATATGCACTAGCAAAACAGCCTGTTTAATTCTAAGAGACAAAAAGAAGCAAATGGTCTTCGAATGGCAAAAGGACATTGAAAAATGAATGTGTGGTTTTATTTACTAAAACAGTCATAAAACACTGGAAGTGGAAAAATAAAACAAAGGTAAAATATAAAATATGGTCCCTTTGAAACATAATTTAGTCGAAGTGGCAGATAAGGTGTAAGTTTATGTATTACAAAGCTCCTTTGTGTTATATTCTGAAAATGATAACTAAGTATACAGCCACCCCCACATGCAGTGAGGGAACCTCCTAACACTGCTAATCACACACACTGGGCTCTTAAGTGCATCTGTGGGAACTCGCCTACTTCTCTTTGCTTTCTACACATCGCTGTCGTGAGAAAAACTCATATCTCTAAAATGTAACATCCACATAATGTAAAGGGCACCTGGCGTTTAAAACAGTTTTAAATGCAGAATTAGTACTGTGCAGACACCAGCCTTCATTTATTTCATTTCCAGATTTCTATTTTCCATTTTAACACACTCAGAACACATTTCTGAGGAGCTTATATGTAAGAAAAAAACAGAAGTTTGCATAACTGTTCAAAAAGATGTAGAGAAAAATGCCCCCCTAACAACCATCCAAGAGGTGGTAGACCCCAATACTGTCAATACAGTACTTAAAGCTTTCATCTTCAAGAGAGAAAATCAGCTCCACTCTGTCCATCTGTCCACTTTGAGAGGACAATTCAATAATGTGGGTCGGAAGGGATGTGTAGCTCTCAAAAGCTGTTACTGAGAAAAGGAAATAGACAAAGATATTTAACAAAGAAGCTGCTGGTGTTGTCAGAACAATGGACTGAACTCCACAGAGTCCAGACCTCAACATCACTGAATGTGCTTGGGATTATGTGGATTGTGAGAAGCAGAAAAAACAACATACTTCTCAGACTAAACTTAGGAGATGTGGAAAAATAACATCACCAGATGTCTATGGAAAATCTGAAAACAGGTCTTCCAAAAAGAATGTAAGCTGTATTAAAGGCAAAGCGTGGCAGCCTAAATACTGAAAAATGTCATTGTTGTCATGTTGTTGAGTTGTTATATATCTTTTCTACTTTTCCTCGCAATCATGTGTGTTAATGACCATATGTTTTTGACTGGCAATTAAGTAAATGAATGGTGATCTCTGACATTCCCACAGTACTGTAAATGAAGCAATGAATTAATGAATGGAGTCTTGAGATTTTCTCTAAACAGCTACACATTTGAGTATCATTGTCCAGCCGACTGATTAACTTAAAGAAACCTTGTGTTCCTCAAGTTCTTATCTTACAGTTTATATGCTTGCAGCTGAACATGTAGTAAAAATGTTAAGAAGTCAGTGAAGTGGTTGGATAAAGACACTGAACAGCTTCTTTTAGGAATGCTGGGCTGAGGGAGCTGGAAAGGGGAGCAGTCTGCCAAGTCAAGTCTGTAGTTATAGACGACACAGCTCTGCAGGGTAAATAATGCTGAGAAACTTCATGCATGCCTCATTTGCAAAAAACTATATGACATCAAAGAAGAAATTACTTTTGCCTTGCAGGGCCAATATGTATACACAAAACAGTTGCACAACAGATGCCCAAGGGGCCTCTTTCTCCTCCCTGGTGTAAATAAAAGCAGTTTTGCTTGGAGTTTCATTTTTTTCTCCCTTTTTTTCTGAGGGCAAAGTGTTGCACATGTGCAAAAATAACCACTGCAGCATTATGTGGTGCTCTTGAGCTAGCAAATTAAAATGATGAATCGCAATATTACAAGCCCAGTTTGTCTCCATTTCTGCTGAAAGGAGACATTTGAGAGATATCCACATTAATCTTGGACAAAATATATATGGACAGGACTGGACAACTTGGAGGATAATAAGAATATTTGAGATGATACAGTCACAGCCTAGTGCTGTTTACTGTGCTTTTTCAGCCTGCTAGTTTGGTCTGTGCCTGAGAATACTAACAGAACAAAACGTAAGTGTCAAGCATGGCTGCATTATGAGCTATCATAAAGGAGCTAAGCAGGGTAAAGAAAAGCTAAGCATCCTCTCTATTATTTTCCCCTTAGAGTTGCTTTCACATATTCCCCTGGCAGGGTTTTTAATAGAATACAGGTAATGGAAAACAGTGAGTAAGAGCAAAGCTGAGAGACAGCCGCTAAATGGATAGTCTCTGGTCATACGTCTGCTACGCATATGGGGACTGTTGACCATGAACAGTATGTCTGTGTTTTTATATTCATAATTCAGTTTGAGGGGCCTTTGCATAGTATTTAAGGTATTGTACAATAAGCTTTTAAATATCTGATTCTTACATTAGCGTGTCTTAATTTAGCATATGGTTCAAATCCTGAGGTGTTTTAATGTGTGTACAGATACAATGATATAATGTACAGTTCTGTGCAAAAGTCGGAGACCACCCTGATGCTGATGTTCTCAGAACAATGGAATGACCTCCACTCTAGCCCAGATCTCAACATCACTGGCTCAAGCATAGTGTTAGTTCAGGCAGGTCTTGAAGTCAAGCTCAGGCCACAATCACCTGCGGTTAGCCTGCCCATCCTTTCCGCTTCCTCTGCAGCCACCTGCACCCCATCTCTACCCCATCCCCTCCCTGCTCTATCTGACTTGTTTCAATGTCATGTTCATTATCATTAATACTTGCTCTGTTCTGTACCCTAGTGGCGGTCTTTGTGCTGCTCTCCCTGCCTTAATGCCTTAAGTCTTTCCATGTATACACAAGGAAGGGTAAACCTCTCCCCATCTTTTTTGGAAATGTGTGTGTGTGTGTGTATGTATGTGTATATATATATATATATATATATATATATATATATATATATATGTATATATATATATATAAACACACACACACACACACACACACTGGCCGCTTTATTAGGTACGCCTTGCTAGTAAAAGGTTGGACCCCCTTTTGCCTTCAGAACTGCATTAATTCTTCGTGACATACTTTCAACCAGGTGTTGGAAACATTCCTCAGAAATTTTGGTTGGTTATTTGAGTTACTGTTGCCTTTCTATCATCTCGACCCAGTCTGCCCATTCTCTCACATCAACAAGGCATTTTAGTCCACACAGCTGCTACTCACTGGATATTTTCTCTTTTTTGGACCATTCTCTGTAAACCCTAGAGATGGTTGTCCGTGAAAATCCCAGTAAATCAGCAGTCCCTTAAATCACCTTTCGTCCACATTCTGATGCTCAGTTTCACTTCAGCAAGTTGTCTTGACCACCTCTACATGCCTAAATGCATTGAGTTGCATATTTGTGTTCACTGAACTGAACTGTACCTAATAAAGTGGCCGGTGAGTGTATATGTATGGGGATGGGTTCACCACTGTCTCTATCTCAGGAGTTACATCCGAGTGGTAAGTGTAGGCCTGAAAGGCTGAAACTTAAGGCTGAAACTTAAATGGCCCCCCACGCCCTATAATGCCCCCCTACCCCTTAGGTAGCTCACTATGATATAATAGTGCTTTGAATATTGAAATGAAATGCATTTATATGAGCCATTAGTTGCTCAACTCTGTATCTAACATGTAGAGCGCTATTTGGGTATAGAAGTCATAGCATCCTATGTAGTGAATTTATAGGGAGCAGGTAGCCATTCTAGATTCAGTCCGGCATGTCAGTTTAATAAGAACATTTTCAAACATATATTTCTGACTGTAAAACTTTGGGAGATTATGAAAATGATCATTAAAAAACATTTAGTTCTGAAACGCATTCTCGACAACATAATGAAGTCTGATGCCAGCATGAGTCTTTGTACAAGAAAAAAATTAAACTTTTTAGGCCACCTTGTACTAAAATTTTGAATATTAAGAACTGAAAGCCTATATTTAACTAAAAGAAACATGTACATACAGGTTGCATGACAGTTGGGAGTCAAGACAATTATTTCAAGAGCTCTAAAGCAGTCCTCTAAAAAAACGAACAAAAGGAAAAGTATCAGACGGTGCCGCTGTAATGTCACTGTCACAAATGAAGCACATTTGTTTATGCTACTGTCTTTTGCTATTTGTGCAGGGGTTCTTGGCTGACTGACTGCCAGTAACATTCATTCAACTCAGTTCTGTCCTCACTAGCAAACCACAAGAGCAGTTTTTGGGTCATATACTTCAACTGAAGGCAGGGATATGCAAATTACAACTTGCAAATAATTAGCCTATTCTAATGAGGCCCAGATCTAAGTTGCAACTGAAGGGATTTCTGCTGTAAAGCAGGTCATGATGTTTTTCCATAACCACAGGGAAATTAGGCATTGCATTAATTTTATATTTTACTTTTCAGAGCACAAAGAACAGAGAAAATATATTTTGTCTCTTTTTTTCAAGAAATGACTTTATAAAAATTGTTTTCATGATGGACTGTTTCCTACAGGCTAGCCACAACTACCTTGTAAGAACAATGTTATTAGACTATAATAAATGCAGCACACTTAAAGGGCCCATATTGTGCAAAAAGCCAAAGAAAATGTAGTTGTTTTTATAAGGTGTTTTAAAAGGCAGAGTTAAAAAATTCTGGTTTGGTACAGAGATAGAACAAAACAACAAATAAAGCTCATTAGCTCTGTTGAAAGATACAAAACCTTGCAAGGAACTAAGGTAAAAGCCCGGGCTTATGTATTAACAAACAGGTAAAAATAATTAGACACAGATGCTACACATCAATGCTCAGGTGAGGAAGAATGGTGGTTGGCGCTGGTGGTGAGACTGTCAAGTAGTCCTTAGTGAGAGTGATGTCAGAGAGATGTGTGACATATATTTTACAAGTAAAGTAATTGAGCACAGTATTGGTGTGATACCTGATACCAGTGTTCATATTGATGCATCCCTAAATAAAATACAAAATACATTTTGCACACAGGCCCTGTAAAATGTGATTTGAAGTTAGTCCAAAAGTGTGAGATTATGTAATAATATTACTATTACAGCTCCTACAAGTACTACTACTACATTTAATTATTTAGACTGTGATGAACAGTGTTGTTTCTCATGACTGCATGCTTGAAGTCTTTTCAGGTCAAACCTAATCCTATGCATGCTATAATCTTATTATCTAGCCCTCAAATACATGTGTCATTTCCACCATAAGTTATCAGACTATATAACATTTCAAGGGAAAGTCTTTAGAAGACAACAGAATCTGCTGTACCTACGTACAGATGTGTGAAACAGCCATTAGCAGCGCCACTGTGGGGCAACACATTTTTGAAGGGCTTCATCTTTTTCCCCTTATTGCCCTCATGGTCTCTGAGTGGGCGACATTTTCTGAAAATAGCTCCCACGAGGAACAGATGAATCAACTCTGCACCTTATGCTTAATTAAAGATTAACAGGAATTCAGGCGCTGGGCGGAAGTTTCTAGAAGCTTCACTTACGCTACTGATTAGACTTACGTAATGCTGGTTAATACTGCATGCTCTGCTGAAATAGTAATGAGACTAGAAGCTACAGAGGAATAATGTTGTTCTGTCAGAAAACGTGAGCTATAGCATCCTGCTGAACCTCAGTTTAAAGAGGCATCTTTAAATAGCAACAGAAAAAATAAGGTTACAATACATTTTTTACTGTTGTTGACACTGTGTTGTTGACACTTTTCCCTTTACAGCGACTGAGTACCTTTAGCCCACTGTAGACACAAAAAACACTGAACATTATGTGGGAATGTCATATCTGGGGTGAAAAAACCATATCTTTAAAATAGTAACTTTACTGGAGGAACTTTAAATGTAAATTATTATAAAGAGATTTTATTTTTTGGAGAAATTTGTCTGAAATTCGTTTTTTTCTGATGTAGAAAAAATGTTTTTGGACAGCAATGATATTCTTTATTTTTGTTTTTGGTAAAAATATGCTAAAAACACTTAAAGCCCCTGAAATATTTCACAGTGTTTGTGTTGGTTTAGTATAGATTACAGTGAGATGTTGTGAATGACCTTAAAATATAACATGTTCTTGAACAGATCACACAAATTTCTAGAAAAGCATTGATATGGAAATTCTGGTAACAGTGTCCAATATTTTCAATGTACATATCTGCCAATACCAACACATAAATCTTCATAAAATGTTTTAATAGCATACAAATGTATCTGGATCAGCACCACACAAAAATTGTATATTTATTTCTTCAGGGTTATAAATGCAGTTAAATGAATTAAATGCAGACATTTTAGCATATTAGCCTAGTGTTGCCTAAACATTCTGCCGTTATCACAAATCAGTTTGAAGCATTAATAAAATCTAAAAAGAGTACTATGGCAATAATTTTTGTAGAGTAATAGCGATCTGATTCTGATTTAATCATGCATCCCTATAAAAAGCATAGACTTCCACTGAATAACCAGAATATTTACTCAGACAAATAACAGATCAATAAAATAAAAGGCTGTAGACATTACATCATACAGATGTACAGTATACTCAGAAAAGTGGATTCCAGGGTTGACTACAACTACATGGCTGATCTGTGATGTATGAAGCTTGTTCTGCAGACCTCTTGTTGGACTATGGAACATGACTCATGCATTGTTTCTCTTATGTAACATCCATCCAGGCCTGAGTGTACAGGGCTACAGCCTCAGGAGCAGCCGAGCCGCAGACAGTGATGGATTGCCTGAGTACCATCCCTTTCAGATACCTCCACAAGATCTTCTGGGCTTTCATTTCAGCTTCTGCATAGGTAAGTTTAGGGGCAATGTTTCCTGTGGGACCTGCACAATGGACTTTTCCTCAGATATACCTGCTGAATAGATTCCAAGAAGCTCGCTGTATTACTGTTACTATATTTGTAGGAATGTTGTGACCAGAACGCCCCAACCCAGCGTTCTCCACCAAACACCAGCAAACAGACACTCTGGGATGGTGGCCTGACCTGTCTGTTATTGTTGGCTGATTATAGAATTCATAATTGTTCTACAATATTTATCCCAGTTCTCACTTTTCTTGAATGTGCTTCCCAAATCACACTTGAGTGTTTTCCTCATTTCTCATTGTTCTAGAGTATCCTTCCCAATTGACACTCTTCTAGAATGTTCTCACACACTGTTCTATATTCTCAGCCCATTTGCCCTGGTTGATTTGGATTGTTAGTTCTTATTCTAGAACAGTTTAAAGTCATTTGCCAACAGTAGAATGTTGGTGTTTGTTGTTTTATACACACACATTTTTTAAACCGCTTATCCTCCTTGGTTATGTGGGGGTTGGGAGGGGTTTGCTGGAGCCTAACCCAGTGGCCATTGGATGGAAGGCAGGAAACACCCTGGACAGGTTGCCAGTCCATCGCAAGGCAGACAGACAATAATATACATTCACACTCACATTTAGGGGCAGTTCAGCATGTTCAATTGGCCTGACTGCATTTCTTTGGACTGTAGGAGGAAACTGTACCTGGAGGAAACCCACGCAGACACCGGGAGAACAGAAAGGAGCCTGGTTGCCCGGCTGAGGAATCGGACCCAGGCCCTTCTTGCTTTGAAGAATCTGATTAAAAACGGATTATTAAAATGGATAACTCAAGTACTAAAACCTGGTTGGTTGAACTGTGTTTGAAGCCATAGTAAAATACTCACATGGTCCACCAAGTGTATTGACTGATGAAGCAAAACCTGGTTTGTTTAAATGAAGGACAAACTAAGCAAAAGATAGGAGCTTAGGCAGGCCAAAAAGAAACTAATAGGCAAAACCACACCTCCATTAAGATTGCATGCTGGGCTTTGAATTTAAGTATTTAGTGAAAGACTCACTGTAATCTGCAATATAATACATAACAATAAAGAATGTTACTCAGATATCTTCTATACTTGTCCATGTCTTTAATTAGATATGCCTCAAGCAGCATTAAACCTACTGTGGGAAAACTAAGTGTGACGCTGTAAGTTTGTTGTGAACACAACACAGAGGCACTAGCAGACATTTATAAAAATATTAAACAACATTCATAAATTGGACATTTCATTTATTTAATTTCCAGTCATGCTAATCCATTGTTTAGGTGAATCCACTCTTTGTCTTGATTATAGCTTTAAGCATTAAAAAAATTATCTGCAGGGATATTTTCCACTCCTCCAAAGTTCAGTCTAAGAATTTGTTCTGATTTTCACAATCAAAGTGATCCCAAACACATTCAGTGATGTTGAGAATTTATTCAATTCTGCTGGCATTCTACTTGCATATTTTTTGACCTTCCACAAACATGCATGGCTCATGTGTTTTTGATTGCTGAATGTGCGTGATTAGTCAAATTTTCTGTTTCTCTGTCAGAGCAGAGTCTCAGTATTAGTGTATGAGTGTGTATATTAGTCACCAGCTGGCACCAAGCAGCTGCTTCTTGCTGGCGACAATACAGTGTGTGACTGTTCCCACACCTCTCTCTCTCGCTCTCTCTCTCTCTCTCTCTCTCACACACACACACACACACACACACACACACTCTTCCTCTCTCATTATTTTTTAATGATTTAGGACAGTGTGGTTTGCAGTTTGACACATCTGCCTTGTCACATACCATTATAAGTGATCTAAATATGGGAGACTATTATGATGAGGTATGGACACACGTCAGTCATATGGCCTTTTCATCATGGCTCTAACAGTGATTAAACTAAGCAGCAGTGATATTTGTCCAGAGGTATCTCAGTTTATCTGAGGTTTTGAACAAAATCTCAGTAAGCTAAGACAATAATGTCCATGTGATCCATATATGGAAGCTTTTTTTGTGATGTCACAAAAACCACCACATTCACACTATCTCCATCAGTTCAGCAGTTTATCCCAACCAGTCTTTCTTTTTGTAAGTTAAAGGGCTATTTCAGCCTAGGCTTGTTGAATAAGGGAGAATATAGAGCAGCCAATCAGCACCATTTACATATATCAGTCTTAAGCGCACAATACCAAAAACAGCCTGATAAAAACAGGTTGAAAATGGCCATGTAAAAATAAATTGATGACTGCTATAATACATAAACCTAAATAAACAATATGAGATATAGACTCTTTAAAATGTTTAATAGGATGTTCATAACTTTCATAGGCTCTTGTGTCTGAAAATTCTAAAATTAAAATTACATGAGTAAAAAAGCAAATAAATAAAAAGTTTGCTTTTTTCTTATAAAAGTAATGTCATTCATACTGTCAAATCCAATAAAGTGCAACAAAGCTCCAAACTCTTGTGTGATTACAAGACATTACATAACATTCTCCATATTCAGTATCAGGCAACAAATGTTACATTTTTGAAAAAAGACACCTGAAGTTTAAGAAATAAATGAAATATTGTTGCTCCTCATGCTGTTGACATCAACCCTACAAGGGTCTATTTAAAGAACAATGTTGGGCTTCGCAGGCTGGCAGCATGGCAGCAAAGGTAACAGCACATAGAGCCATCACACTTGAACTGTACTGGTGTCTTATCAATTATTTATCACAGATCAGCATTGCAAATGCGACCGTCGCTGTTCAAAATGCTTCTTTGGAGAAAAAGTAGAGACTCCCTGTTTCCTCCTGACCTCAACAACTGGGGTCAAAATTTATTCCAGTCAAAAATATGGGGGTCGTTGTTTGTTGTATTGATAGAGCTGGTTACATAAAGGACATGAATGCAGAAAGTGAGCTGCATTAATAAATCAAAAAAGAGTCTTTTCAAATGTGACCCCTTTGTTGTCCTTGGTCGAACAGGGTCCATTCTTTTTTTTGCCCAACAGTAAGCTGAAAAGGCTTTATTGATTGAACTTATGCTAACTCTGCCCTACTGTCTGTCCACTCCTTTTGGTCTCTGGATGAAAGAAGCACCCCCAGGACTTAAGCAAAGGTTGACCGTGCCATGGCCAGTGGCCCCCTGCAGTGGACCAAACCATTCATTCTCTGGGGGAGCCCTATTGAGGAATACTAAGAGCTGCATTTAGAAGGGCCCAAGTTAAAGTCTACAACATTCCCTAGTTGCTTGTTGGAACTCATTCAGAACATACACATGTGGTGTGCAATTTATTAAGAGTGGATTATATAACTTGTTTATGAAAGCCATGAGAAAACATTCTGACATCATTTCGAACGGTTGTTCAGGGAACCTTTTGTTCCTGAAAACATTTCATATGTTCTACATGTAGCATTCGGCTCTTAAAACAAAAGTCTCCAAAAAGTGTTGTTTGAAGAGATGCCACAGAGAAACCACTTCTGGAGCCTTTCAATGGAGGGCTTTTTAAAGGACCACTTCTGAAAATGAGATGCAAGTGTTAAACCTTTTTAAAGTTTAAAGAGCCTCAGCATAATGTGAAACAGTGGTTAGTTCTCTTGAAGATCTACCTTCCTGCAGTTTTCACTTCCACTCTGAATCGGACACATATAGTTCAGCTATTTAAAGACTTCTACCGATGTTGTAAGGGTGCCATGCCAATGTTTTTTTCTAGAGCTGTATGTACAAACCAAGAATCATTTAGAGACTTTCATTTTAAGGCTGTTTAAGGCCAGAAGTGTCTACAGATGCCCTATTTCCACAGAGAGATCAGCAAAAGTAAAACAAAGACATTTGGAATGAATCATGACCTTATTAAATAACTATTTCCAAAACACAGACCCCTGTAACAGGCACTCTGTGTCCACATTTGAACCATATTACATAACTGTTATCTGAGCATGTGTGGAACTGCTTTTGGACAGGAATGTGCTGTTTACTTAAAGGGCCATGGGATGTATGACTTGGAAAACTTGGAAAACAAGAGTTGTGTCATCCAAGCTTACACACACAAACATACACTCATTGCTAACAAGGGCATAAAATTAAGCACATCGCCTTGCAATCTTGATAGACAAACACTGGCAGTATAATGGGTTGTACTGATAAGCTCAATGACTTTAAACATGGTGCTGTGAGAGGATCCCACCTCCGTCACAAGTCACAAGTGTTTGTGAAATTTTTATCCTGCTAGGTCTGCCCCTGTCAACTGTAAATGGTGTTATTGTGAAATGGAAGCAGCTAGGAACAACAACAACAACAATGAAACAAACAGTAGACCATGCAAACTCAGAGCTGTGCTGAAGGGCACAGTGGCTGGATGAGTTTGATGTTGAAAAACTTGACCAGCCCGCACAAAGCCCTGACCTCATCTCCATCGAACACCTTTGGGATAAACTGTATATATATATATATATATATATATATATATATATATATATATATATAATGAAATGAAAATAATGTATTTTTATTTATTTTTTTTTCACTATAGTGTTTTTATTTAAATGTTGGTTCAATGGTTTTATTTCAAATGATTATGGAGCATTTCTGGTGTTCCATTCATTGTGAAATGTTCACACAATATAAAGAATAGCTGCTGAGCTCAAATAATCAAGTAAAATAAAAGCTCGAAAAAAAATGATAAAGAAAATATCTGATCTATACAACTCTCTATACTTATTAATGTATATGTATAATTTGTATAATTTGTACAATAATATGTCCCGTATACATAATATTATTTGCTGCTGCTGCTGTTTTTCAATACATTTTTTGGATAATTTGTGAATTTTTCCGAAATGAAAGGGCCCAAAAATTACAAAAAAAACCCCCCAAAATGCCTGAAAATTACTTATAAAAATCAATTATAAAATTAATCATAAAAATCCTTTACACTAACTTACATTAGGAGTTAAGAATCTTTTGTCTTCTCTTGTAAAGTTACTGTTTTGAAGATATATGAAGATATCTACATATTTAATTATATATCACTGTTGTTGGAAACAAATCCTCATATCTCTATTTTTGTTGATTTTCAGTTTGCATATTGTTGTATATTGCATGTTGGCCTTTATGTGGTGTGTAAACTTTCATGAGGGATGGACCAAAATAAATGGCCAAAAATGACTTGGAAAAAAGTCTTATTTCATTGACTTACATTGAAAGTAATGTTTTGTTCCAACATCAGCAATATGTAAAGAATTTTCATTCAAGCTTGACCCTAAATCTAACCCTAATTTTAATTTTAAAATATTTGCCCTTTTGTTTTTAGAGAATTTAGCATGCGACTTTGGTAAAAACACTTTACCAAGTCAGTACAATTCTGTTTGTTATGATGTTGTTCAGCCTTGTTTTCTCTGGTCAAAACATCTTTGTCCTGAAAATGTATGGAAAAAACACACACAAACACACATACGGAGTCTTGTAGGAAACTGCCTTTGTGATTTCTGGCCTTTGTTTTGGTTCACTCTTACTCAGTGTTCGTAAAACCACTGAATCATTTCCATTAACAAAATGCAAGAGGAGTGAACATTGCAGTTAGTGCCGCAATGCTATCCGAGAAGTTATTTTAATCCTCTGCCATTTCATCGAAGGACAATACCTCACAAGACTCAGTGTTTCCATGGCGACATGACTCACAATAACTCTTTGATCGTACCTGCGCCAGCTGGGAGATGTCTCATGGCAGCCATTTCACGCTGTCTGTTTGCCAAACAGAGCTGTGTTTAGTGGTTCCACCGCTTCAGTTCACAACAACACCTCCTGCATAACTTCTCATGAAACACAGGAGGGAATAACCGAGATATTGTATTCCTTTTAGCACTTAATATAACTCTTCAGGGCAAGATGGACTTTAATTACTGTCTGAAGATGGAATGTGAAGATCTAACGGTTGTGGAGCCGTGGTGTCAGCTGTTCGGTTGTTTTTTTGGGAAATGCTCTGATTGTCACAGACTTCTTGTTGCAAGTTTGACAGTGAGGGGGGTGCATGTGTGCTCATGCATGTGTACAAACCCACACACACATACACAATTGCCCACTCCTGCACAATACTTGCACCTGGTTGCATGAGCTGCTGCTTTGCCACCTGTAGGTCAGTGCTCAACTATTGAGCTGTCATACAGCTGCGTTGCTCTGCACATGGATACCCAGTTCAGTGTAAAGAATTTCCATAATAATGTACTGTGTTCAGGCTAGTTTGATTCTTTAATGTATTTTGTACATTATGTATTGTATTATTGTATTTGAATTATTATAGTATTTGTGCATCCTGCATTTCATTCTAAGAAAACGTTTACATTTTTTTGTCAAATACACCAGCCAATCACATAAAAAACGCATCCTGTTTTTACGCTCATTGTCCATTTTATCAGCTCCAATTACTATATAGGTGCACTTCTATAGTTCTACAATCTGTTTCTCTGCATACTTTATTAGCCCCCTTTACCATGTTCTTCAGTGGTCAGGACCCCCACAGAGCAGGTATACTAGGGTGATGGATCATTCTCAGCACTGCAGTGACACTGATGTAATGGTGGAGCGTTAGTGTGTTGCGCTGGTACGAGTGGATCAGACACAGCAACAAAAAGAGTTCTATTGCAGTTACAAGTCATGGAACCTTTTGGTACTATACAGAACCTCGGTTAAAAGTGCACTTTTATTTTTAAGTTTACATTAGAACAAATTAAATAAGCACATGTCAAAGTTTTATAAAAGCTACATAAATTAATCAGGTTGATTTTAATGTATTTATTTGACAAAACTTTGTATCTTCAAAATGATAACTTTGCAGGAGAAGGGAAACCATACTTTACTTTTAATGTAAGTCAGTGTTACAGATTTTTTTCTCATTTTGGGTCTTTTCTTTTGGTCCATTCATCATATAATTTACACACAATGTAAAGGACAACAGGTATTTTAACATTTTGACAAACATGAAAAACTACAAAAATGGAGATGCAAGGTTTGCTTCAACAGCAGAGATACATAAGATTAAATAATGTTCTCTTTCACATGGTGTCGTCATAAAAGGCGTCACGCAGATAATATAACAGTAAAGGAGCATCCATAACTCAAAACCTACAGAGCCATAGAAAAGAGCTTTAATATCCCTGTCTGCACAAATGTTTCTCTAATGTATTAAGTGCAATGCAAGATTTCACAGCACGCTCTCAGACTTCCAATAAAGAAGGTAAGAGAGAAGCATAATGACTGTAGAACAGCAGAAACAACAGCTACAATAAGCAATGAACTGCACTGCATCATCTGCAGTTCTATACCCCATGCAAAACTCCTCCTGCTAAAAACGAAGCACAGAAATGTACATATAAGGTTTGCACACAAGCATTTAGACAGTCAGAACTCTCTTGAAAAGATGTCCTCGGCTGAGACGAAACAATAAATCTTGGCAATAATTCAGTCCATCATTTTAGAAGAAAGAAAGGCTGTGAATGATCCTAAAAATACCATATCCACGGTAAAGTATGGAAGTGCGAGCGACATAAAATGTGGCTGCTTTTCTTTGCAAATGGTGCTGGGGCAACATACATCACAGAAGGAAACATGAGTAGAGCAATGCACTGGAACACAGTTAAGGAGAATTTAATATCAACAGCCAAGAAACTGAATCTGGGGAGAAAAGGGATGTTTCAACAAAACAATCACCCCAACTAAAGCCAAAATAACTCAAGATTGATATCTAAAAAAAGAAGGTAAAAGTTTGGCATTCATAAGAGGGACCCTCATAAACGTGGGGAATTGAAAATGGTCCAGTTAAAAGAGGCCAAAACTGAACGACAATGCTGCAAAACGCTAATTACTTCTTACCATTTATACATTGAAGCTGATTTGGCTTTGTAACAAAGCAGTATTGTCCTTAGTGTGTTATGTCTAAATACTTTATTTCTATCAATTAATTTTTTTAAATCCACGTTTTTGTTTCATCTATCATCATTCATTAGTTGTCTTATTTGGTTATTAATGCATACTTGTTTTGTTTATGTTTACAAAGTCAAAAGAGATTGTGAGAACTTGTGTGTGTTTAAAGTGGCTATATGCATTGGGCACATATTAAATAACCAAATCAAAAGTGTCTGAATACTTGTTTCTCCTCACTGTACATTTAAATGTGTGTGTGTGTGTGTGTGTGTTTCTGTATAATACTCCTACTTTAACTGACAAATTAATAGCACTGTTATTGTTGTAGGTGGAGGAGGAACAATTGTGCATTAAACACTGTGGAACATTGTGTTTAAACACTTGACTCAAGGGTAATACTAGAAGATTTGATGCAGTAATGTTTGTATCAAGTAAATTCTCACAAAGGATTAGCATGTAATTGCCCTGTCTGAAAATTAAAAAAGGACTTATTATTTAATAAACTCTTCTGGACCAGAGCTGCTACAGTAATTAAATCAACTGTGTACAGCTGATCCCTCCTGGATTTTCAATTTCAACCTCTGTGCTAATAAAAGTTTAAATTATGAGTTATATGGTAAACACTTCATATCGTGTTTATAAGCATTATTCAAATCACGTTGACACACCTGATCCGTCCTAGACTTTCCAGTCAGGAACTTTAAACAAATATACCACTGCAGTACAGTGCAGCTTACAGTGGAGCTCACAGGTGTGGCTGTCATTAGGGAGCTGAAGTAAAGTAAAGCTGTGACCTGACTACCAAACACTCTTAACCTGCTCCCTCTTGGCATCTTAGCCTCTGCATCCTCAAGTGCATTCTGACAATTTATCAAATCTCTTTTTAGATTTTGGTCAGATGCATGTTAGCAAGTCTCATGTTTCTGAGGGGCAAAACATGACAAATGAAGTGCCATCATTGCCCCTGAAGATGGATGCTTGTCACCTTCCAAGTAGCCTCGATTAGCAACACTGCAGCTGAGTTTGAGGAAGGGGAGCTTGTTTCAAATGCAAATTACTCTCTCGTAGTGAATGGAATTGCTGTGCCGAGTTGCACTTTGCAGCATCTTATTAGTCATTGGTTTATCTCATGAATCTTGTCACTGTTTGATCTGAAAGCTTCTGTTTAATCCCATTTCTACAACCGTTTGTACTGCAGGCTTATTATGCAGTTATTAATGTAAGACTCTTATTCAGTATCGTCTATGAATTGATCTGTGTAATAACACAATAACTATTCTGAATGATTTAGTAACTAATATGTATTGTATAATAACTACTATGAATTGCTCATTAACTCATGTGAATTATACAGTAACTACTAAGCATTATTTTAATTCTAATCCTAATATTTACATTGTGTAGTAAGGTAATAATTACACATCTCATAACTTCTCAGTTGGTTGCTCTAAATATGCCACCTAGTGTAACCTAAAGGGTGTGACCCCTCTTTTGACTCCTTGTTCCCCTCAGTGTTTCTTTCTAATGTTCTTAGTAAGTTTATCTTCAAAATTCAATACAGGCTTAGACTCAGATTTCTATAGCTATTCTGTACTATGTCCATTGTGCATTTTGTGTTGAATTTTGAATTGAATAACTGAACTGAATAACTTTGCATGCCTTGTACATACCTTATTAGACTTGCTCTACTCACGTCTATGGTGATTTAAATGTTGTGTAACAGTAGTAATAGGAAGTTTGAATGTTCTTAACTGGTTCTTTCAAGCTATATAATTGATTCCTTTTTGTTCCTAAGGGTGTTCAAGTATGTGACATCCTGAAAGACTGTGTAGATTACATTTTGGACCTGCCACTACATCATCCTTCAATGTTGCATTTGTGTGATGATAGCAGTCTAACTAAGACCTTATCCATTCCCAATCCATTTTAATGGCTAATGACAGATACATTCCATTTAATTGACGGTTATGATTGTACAGGTGATGCAACAACATTGAAAACGGACAAATCCTTCCAATGAACTTTCTTAGCTTTAAGTCATGTTTGTGCTGTTTCTGGTGAAACTCCACTTGCCATTTCATTCACAACCAACTATACGAAGCTTTTAAACACTGAAGGGCAGAATAACATAGGCTACCTTATCCAGACAGTACAGATTGTGGATTAAAAAAGAGCTTTCGATTTGTTTATGCTGATGAATTGATTCACCTGACTCACTTAAAAGACTTAAAAGAACGATTTGTGCATCACCCTTCAGTACTCATCAAGTCCTTCTCACAAGTGTCCTTCAGTATAGGTTAGGATACAGAATAACCACACAAAGTCAATTTTGATATAAATATCCGAGTTCAGTAAGCACAAAAGTACAGGAAACATCAAATCATACAGCAGCAAAGCTCTCCCAGAGCTTAGCACAACTGTAGACCTCCATAGGCACAGTTCTAGGTAATGTTGAGCTGAAAGAGTCATAAAGGAGGAGACAGCCTGTCACAGGTCTATATATAGGCCCCCAGAAGCGCAGCTGCAGCCTTGCTTGCAGCCAGTGCTCCTTTTTGATTATCCGTTTGTGATGTAGGTGCCACTGGACGCTGCTTTCCGTGGTACTGAACTACACACTGCAGACTGATGCCAAAGAGGTTTTCTTTGGAGTGATGACCTAGAGGAACCACCTTTGCTCTACTAAAGAGCCTTTCAGTTGGTGGTTCTTTAAAGCCATCAATGTTCTAAATGATTTTTTCCTAGTACAGTACTGTGCAAAAGTCTGATTGTCTTTCATTTATTTAATTTGGATGACTGTCAAAACAGATATTAACCCCTTAAAAGGCCAGAACCCACCAGCAGACCCAAAGTTTTATTACACTCTTCTATAACGTTAGAATAGCTCAGCTAGTTTGCATTGAAATCCCTACAGTTACTACAAAATAAACCTTGGTATGTAATAAGCCTGAGAAAAAAAGAATAGCACATGATATACTGAAAACATGATGTTCTATTTAGTTTTCAAGGCTTCTGTGTTTTCTGCATTTTTGGATACTAAAAATTTGTACTTAGTAGCCATTTCAACCTCAAATCAGTGAAGACTGGTCTCTGGATTTTACACAGTACTGTATATCGAAGCCAAGAAGCACTTAGGAACCTTCACTTTTAAAACATAAACTCGGAATCTGCCATTAAGAGCTGTTCTGAGACCACCCATTCAAGTGCTCCCGTGAGTGTCATGTCATATATGGTATTGCCGTTATTACCTGAGAGAATGCTAAATGGCAGCTCCAAAGTGGGAGATCAACCACGACCTATAACTCTGCGCTCTCTGTAGCTCCTTAATTTAGCTCAGGCTCTTGCCAGTATTTCTGTAGAGTGTTTGTGAATAATTTACCCCTGGAATCAGATTTGTTTACATTTTTCATTTAATGTTCAAATTAACATGCAAGGGCAAGCACTGATGTTAAGAGACCAAGCATCACTCTATTACTCTGAAAATATCACACTGACAATATTTGTGAGTTAACCAGAGCTGAGTCCAGCTTACACACTAAACATGACGTGTCTCTTAAATTTAAAAAAATTTGCATAATTAAATGATTAAGATGCAAACCAAGTCAATTAGAGTGGTTTAATGTGAAATACTCTGTTCTAGAGAATCTTGCAGAGTCACTACCATCATCAAATACAAGTGTAGGTTCACTGGTGGTTTGGATGGTAAATAAAGTGGTTATATTTGTTTTTTAGACATTGCAACGTCTGGTTCTCATCATCACTATAAAGGAGTCTGAGTCAATAAGTATTTCTACAATGAACCATTTCAAATCAAAGCACTCTCAATAACTGTTTACACCTCAGAGATTTCATTATGGAAAGAAATGTAAAAATCAAAACTTTAACATTTCTTTGTTTAAAGAGCTAAAGCCTTTTCTGATTTGAGGGGGAACCAGATTAATTTCTCCAAAGGTTAATAACTAATCTAGTCTTAACATTGTTGATGACTGTAAATATTATCTACTCTTAAAAATAAAAGTGCAAGAAAGTGTCCTTTGTTGCAATGCTGAGGAACTATTTTTGGTTTCCTAAGGAACCTTAAAAAGTTTTTCATGCTCACTTTCTTTTGCAAGAGTGTGCATTCTTAAAAATGTAAAAAAGGTGTCTACATGGGTCCAGGCTTGGATTTATAGCTGTAGAAAGTATTTCAATTGGTAAAGAAGCTTTATATTATGTGAAGGTTCCTTAAACTTCATGAAGATTTTTCGCACCTACCTACCTCATTTACGCAAAAAGTACTTAAAAGATTCATTCATTTGAAAGTGGTTCTTCCATGGTACTGCTCAAAGAAAACCTTTGTAGCACCTTTTTTCAGAGAGTGTACATTCTTGAAAACAAGTGTTCCTACATGGCTCTTGGCTTGGACTTATTGCTGTAGGAAAGACCTTGAATTGGTACAGAACCTTTACATTAAGTGGAGGTTCCTGAAGCTTCTTGAATAATTTTTCACACCCACACACCTCATGTACAAAAAATGATTCTTCAGTGGAACCACCATTATAATGTTTGCCAGGGAACCAAAAAGTGGTACTTGTATGCCATTGCTCAAAGAACCTTTTGTGGCACTTTATTTTAAAGGGTGTAAATCCTTGAAAACAAGTGTTCCTACATGGTTCTTGGCTTGAACTTATAGCTGTAGCCTTTTATTGGCATAGAACCTTCATCTTCTGTGGATGTTTCTTAATCCTCATGAAGATTTCCACACCTACACACCTCATGAGTGGAACTATCCATCAAAATGTTACTTAAAGAAACCAAAAATGGTTCATCTATGGCGTTGCTCAAAGAATCTTTTGTGTGGCACCTTTTTTAAAGAGTGTACATTCTTGTAAACAAGTGTTCCTACATGGTTATTGGCTCGAATTTGTTGCTGTAGAAAGTCCTTGAATTGGTATAGAACCTTTACATTATGTGGAGGTTCCTAAAACGTCATGAAGGTTTTTCACACCTACACACCTTGGGTACATAAAAGGATTCTTCATGGGAACCATCCACTAAAACAATCGTTAGGCAACCAAACGGTTTTCTGTATGACATCTACACAGAAACCTCTGTGGCAGCTTCTTTTGTGAGAGTGTAACGGGCTGTAGTCGTTACGTGGCCTCCCACGTTGGGCTTTCTTTGTGCGCATGATCTTTGGACAAAGCGCTCGTGAGCTTGGCAGTGGCAGTGAGTTTGCGCTGAGAGAGGCGCAGGAAGGCAGAGGAGCAGTGTTTGGAGGGAGAACCTCGCTCAGCACCAACAACCTGCAACCCGCCAGCCGCAGTCTTTCAGTCAGAAAGGCGATGATGACGCGACAATAGCGTCGCTGACTTTAACGAGGGAAGCGCTCGGGGATTAACACGAGTCGTCCGCGCTTCAGCACCCTGGACAGCGCACCAGCCAAGTTGCGCCTTTCGCCACTTCTGCACTTCTGCGCAGCGGCGGACCTTAATGAGGAACCATGCGCGTGCCAACGTGCTCTCCATCCCCTGGCGTAGACTGCGTAGCCCGACTGGACTTCTTCTGAAGTGAGAAATGGACTTGGCAGAAACTCTGCTTGCGCTGTTCATCGTCGTGGTCGCGATCGTCTCTTTGCTGTCCAACTTGCTGGTGCTGCTATGCTTCGTCCACAGCAGCGAGATCCGCAAACAGGTGCCGGGCATTTTCACCATGAACCTGTCCTTCTGCAACATCCTGATCGCCACGCTCAACATGCCGTCCACTCTGGTGGGCATCGTGAAGAACCAGCAGCCTTTCGGGGATCGCCTGTGCCGCGCGGTCAGCTTCCTCGAGACTTTCCTGACCGCTAACACCATGCTGAGCATGGCAGCGCTGAGCATCGACCGCTGGGTCGCGGTGGTCTTCCCGCTCAGCTACTCCACTAAGATGCGCTACCGGGACGCGCTCGTGCTCGTTTGTTACTCGTGGCTCCACTCGCTCACCTTCTCGCTGGTGGCGCTGCTCTTCTCCTGGGTGGACTACAGTCAGGTCTACGCCTCGTGCACGCTGAAGCTGACCGAGGAGAGCGCGCGCACCAAGTTCGCCGTCTTCACCGTCGTCTTTCACGCCACCAGCTTCATGCTGTCGCTGCTCATTTTGTGCGTCACCTACTTGAAGGTGCTGAAAGTCGCACGCTTCCACTGCAAGAGGATCGACATCATTACCATGCAGACCCTCTTCTTGCTGGTAGACATACACCCAAGGTATTTCCCCCTTATCACCACTTTCTGCTTATCTCTACGCATCACACTGTAAGGAGCAGGAGGCTCATAGTTTTTTGCGCCCCCGCCCACAAGTATATATTTCTCATGATGTTTCTGCTCTTCTCGTGCTGCTTCTTGCAGTGTTAAGCAACGCTGCCTCGCCGAACAGAAGAGGAGGAAACAGCGCGCGACCAAGAAAATCAGCATTTTTATTGGATCGTTTGTCATCTGTTTCGCCCCGTATGTCATCACCAGGTAGGTCGGGTTATGTTGTTGAAAGAGCAGGTCAAACTCCAGGCCACGCTGCATTCTTCCGTTCTCGGCGCTTTAATGCGCTCGAAGGAGTCGCTATAAATAAGTTTAACTGCATATTAAGGTGATTCTCTGCGGCGTCATTTAATTGAACGGTGGCGTGACGTAAACCGCATCATAAAAATCTAAGAATAGCTGATGTGCAGCAGAGGTGATAACACACAGGCCTGCAAATACTTTCGGTTACTCTGGTGATTTGCACATGATGATGTCTTTAACACCCTCAAACCCTACTGAGCAAGCTTGTGAAATATGTTTACCCTTCCCTCCACCCCCCTCATCTCTCTGCACTTCTCTGCCCTGCTCCTGCACTGCCTGGATCCTCCTCTCCTCCCCCACATCACAACAAGCAAGAAAAATAATATATGCAGAGATAAACAATTATGTATTATATATTATATAAATAACTAAATATGCACATGCATGAATATGTATATATATATATGTAGTCTCTTGCCAAACGGTTTAACAGATCTAAATAGTTAGACAATAGACATGTAGGCTGCTCACTTTAAAAAGATGATTCTTTAAGGGTTCTATTTAGAACCATGAGTTCTGTATAGAACTACTGCATGGGAAATGATTATGTGCATGCAAAATTCTTCTGATTGACAAATTTTGGCTCTATAGAGCACAAAAAGTGTTCTTCTGTAGTAACAGTGTTGCTTGTGTAGCAGTAAAACGACCCTTTTCGGTGCTATTTGCATTAGAACCATTTCACTATGCAAAGAACCATTTAAGCACGAAATAGTTCTGTATGTTTCTAAATAGAACCATGCCCTTTACAAAAGAACCCTTGAGGAACCATCTTTAAGTGTGTATTCTATCTATTTAACTCTCTCTCTCTCAGATACAACCAATGGTTTTTTCACTTGTCACAGTTAAAGTCTTTACTAAAGAAACTTTGAAGAAGCCCATTTTTAAGGATGAAAAACAAACTGATTATATATTCAATGTAGAACCTTCAGAATGTGGAGGTTCTTTAAACTTTAAAAAGGGCATCACTTTTTGGCACATTTATTCAGCACTTTAGTTTTATATATGTACACACACACACACACACACACACACACACACACACACACACACACACACACACACACACACATATATATTTCACACACATATTTCAATATCATATTTCATACCATGTACTATACATCTTCTCTCCGCTGATTGTCTATTGCAGTAGTTCTGGGTTCTGAATCATGGTCCTGTGGTACTGCTCTGCATGTAGAAGTGTACTTTCTGCTTCCCTGCAGGGAAGACGTACTCCAGGACCATGCCGAGAGCCACTGATCCACTGAGTTCTAAATGGTTCTCACTCTCTGTGTTCTAGGCTGACGGAGCTTCTTCCCTTTGTGGATATCAATCGGTACTGGGGCATTGTTAGCAAATGCTTAACCTACAGCAAGGCTGCTTCGGATCCCTTTGCGTATTCTCTTTTGCGCCAACAGTACAAAAAAGTCCTGGTAACCGTGGCCAACCGGCTACTGAAACGAGACTTATATCCTTCCTCTGGACATAACAGTTCGCTGGACACAGAAAATGACTATTCTCTCCAAAGAATCAGCTAATGACAGCTGTAGACACAGGAAAATCCCAATGCCTTGATGTCAAAAGAGGAAGATACTGAGAGAGAGAGAGAGAGAGAGAGAGAGAGAGAGAGAGAGAGATTAGGATGGTCATCCAGATAGAGTTGGTGATGATGACATGATGTACACACAGCCATATGCAGTACAATTTGCAGTGGTAAACATGGACAGTAGCAAAGGATATGTGACCAATTGGCCATGTATTCTTTTGTATACAAACAACATACTCACACACACATACACAAACAAGATCACACACACACACACACACACACACACACACACACACACAGATGAGAGACATCAGAACAGGATAACCTGCTCGCCAGATGCCGCCATCCCTTGCAGTGTGGGATAAGCTCTTTTCCAAGATGATATTTTAGTAGAAGCTCTCATGTGAAAGTGGAATTCTGGAAAACTACCTTGAACCAAAGCCATCAGCGCACATACTGTGGCAAATGGCATCAGTGGACCTCTTTAAATGGAAAAAAGTGTTATTTTCCATTGATGTTTCTACTTGTAGACAGCCTAGTCATTTTATTTGTTATAAAAGTGGACCTCATTGTTAAACTACTTGTGAATTCATTGTGAATTCACTCATTCACAAGCCTATCAGTCACTGGACAATACTGCACTTTGTTCTAATTACAAGTTGATATTTGCTATTAGTTTCAAAATCAGCCAAAGTTGACTATCACGCTGTAGTACAGTATCTATGATTTGTTGTAACTGAATGTACTAGATTCTTGTTACAGCAGCACATTGTGCACACGAGTTGTATTTCTAGAGGTTTTGATGTGACTACTTTGCACAGTATAAGAAATTTATAGTGTACAAAAAATTGTTTTAATCAGTGAGACAGGAGTGTGACGTGAGGAGTGATGAACCAATGAAGTGAGTAATGAAGTGCTTTATACTGTATTTGTGCCAGATTTGTTGAAAATGTACTGTTTTGTGAACATGGTACAATAAATTAGAAAACATATTATCTAGTCATTAAAGCTAAGCTAATATTTTCAGTAAGCTCATTCTTTCAAAATGAAAAAAAAAGAGTTTGGCCAACATCCCCATGACAGTGTAATTACTCCTGGGCCATTTCATCTGACCCCAGGGAACCTATTAACCTACTAACATATGAACCAAAAGGTGGTTCTCTCTGGAAGGACATTTAAACATTAAAACTATTGGCTAAATTTGAAAATTTGTAAGAATTTGGAGAAAAAAAATCTTGTCTCTGAATTATATATATATATATAACAGGCTACAGAAATAAAGGAAGGGAAAAGGCCCCCATACTGAATATAACAGCATCACTGACACTAGAATGGTAACATTCTGCTAAAACAGCTGTGCGATGTCCTCCAACAGTCAGACCTGAAAAGAACAGAATACATGTGTTAAACTCGCCTGGGACTATTTTACTCTTCCGCCCTCGTTTTAATGGGCGGTGACACGCTGCAGATCGCTTTTTCCACAGATAACGGAAGCTAATGTTGCAAGAATGCTAATAAAGAAAAGTGAGTGTGTTGAAAAGCCATTCATAATTCACTCAATAACCCAAGACCGCAGGGTTAAGCATTTTTCCCTTGCGGTCGTACAAGGCGCTTCTGAAACTGGGTTCAGGCCTGTGCTCAGTGGAAGCTCATGGGCGGTAATTACTTTAGCAGCACAGACCTCACAAAGACAACGCCAAACGCATTAAAACAAACTGAAAGCTGGAAAAAAGTATAAAAAACTAATACTGGAAAATGTTTTTGAGGGAAAACACGGGCTGTCCCCTTTTTCCTCCCAGCTTGGAGACGTGCAGGCCGGAGCTCGACATTCAACCTTACTGTTTCAGCACGAGGGCTCTCGCATGCGCGTATTGATTTGAGGCGGTTCGCTGTACCGCAGCACCTCCTAGAAATCTTCAGCCTCTCCTTGTTATTTTATGTTGCCACGGCTGCTCAGACTGCAGATAACCATAAAAAACTCTGAGGGGGAAAAGGAATTTTTATGGTTTAATGATTTCTTCTTGCACACCACAACCCTTCAAAACCCATGTTTATTACTGAAGACACAAACACAGCGCTCAAAAAAAAGAAAAATCTTTGTGTTTTGCTTTTGGTCTAAGCTGTTTTCCTGATGGCGCCCTGGCTTAATTCAGCTCGAGTACAGCTGTCAGCCATTAGAGCCTTCTAGACGGTCCTCACATTCATGGGAATTATCTAATGTGTCTTTCTACCACAGGCATCGGATGGTCCTGGCAGTGTGAGACGGCAGGCAGGGCTACTGTTCACTTTACGAGCCTTCTTTCCACACGAGCTTTCACTATAAAAGGGAAACTGGGACATGAAGGTGTTTCTCACAGAAACTCGAAAGTGTAGCTGCAACGTATGACGGCACTGCAGGCTAATGTAGCCTAGGTCCATAAACAAGGGTGCACCCGCCCTCTGACTAATTACTCACTCTGGTTCATCATCTTGAACTCATCAGTCGGGTGACACTGTTTAGCTCCATCGTCTGGAAGTGGAGCGCACACGTAATTGCCCAAGAATGACCACGTTTCCTCAGCCAATTAAGAAGCTCCGGACAGGGGACTCGGCTGCGCTCACTTCCTCTCCATCGTCTCTCCTGTGTAATCTGAGAGCGCCTTGCTGTTTGAGTGGAGTCAGCAGTGCTCAGACTGTCTCCCTCACTGAAAACTGGGCGAGCGCGCTCGCTGGCTGCATGCAGACGGAACGGAAAAGGGTCGAAATGAAAGCTTTGTGGACTTTTCTTTTGCTCAACGCGCTGCTGACGGCTGTTCTCAGTGCCCCACCGCGCTGTGGAGCTGGCAACTACTGGCAAGGTTGGTGAGCTTCTATGTTTGGACTTCCAGTTCAGAGTTGTGCTGTTTCTATAGGTCACTCAGCACCACAGCTTACACTGGACAGAGCACAGCACGAGCTACCTCGTTTTTCAGTAATGCGTATCTACACGAACAACTGGCTTTCTACCCAAACTTGCTAAGCAAATTGATGTTGTGCTATCAACAGGTTCTGTCAGTCAGCTTTGAGCTTACAGTATGAACTCTTTAACGCCATCTAGTGTTGTTACTCCGTCAATAACCTCTCACTTTGTTTCCCAGGACAATGCAAAGTTTCAGTGGAGGTCGCGAAACGTAAGTGATTCCTTACATTTGTATTTGTGCCATGGGTTAGACCGTTCGCGACCAGGCTGTAGCTGTTATAGCTCCTAGACAGAGCAGCTCACTGCTGAATATGACCCCTGGCCAAGTGTTAACACATCCTCCACTAATTTCAGTGGACAGTGTGTTTATTTGATGTATTTGACATATAACAAAAGCTACAACATCCACCACAACACCTTTCTGCTTATTTCAGTGCACAGTTTCTATTTATTTTATGTATTTGACATTTTGGAAAAAGTAAAACATAACATATAAAATGTACCTCAAGTTTTGCACAGGCCACATCTTTATTTTAATTTTTTTTTTATATGTGAAATTTAGCAAATGAACAGTAATTATACATAAAAATGTGTGTTCTTTGTGGCGGTTGTGTTAACTCATTTTCACCTAGAACATCAACAAAACACGTGGGGTCCCAGACTTTTGCATATGACTGCACTTATTATAACTAATGTAAGACTGCGGTGCTGTTTACCACCAACCAGGCAGCTTCACCTTGTTTGGAAGGAAATAATGCCACATAGCATGTCCTGTAAGGGGAAGGCCTCTGGCCTGAGAGTGTCACTCATAGCAGCTTCACTCTACATACTGTTCAGACTGTATGGAGCCTGTGTGACATGTCAGGGTGAAAAAGAAAGAAACAGTGCCTAGTTTTTAACTTTCTATTCTAAAATGAGGCCTTTCTGAAAGATAAAATGGACGCTCCTTTTAGGGATGCACCTCGCATGGCTGTCCACAAGATCGATGGCATTGTAAAATATTGATATATTCATCTGAAAGAAAAGATTAGACGTTCAGTAAGCTCATGTTCAGCTCCTGTGTTCAGGTTGGCCTATATGCGATGTCTCCAAAATGCTTGACAGAATACAAATATGTACTTTTCAGAATCTTATTTCTTTGTGTGTACTGTATAACAAAATGTAAGATATTATACTTTAGCACATCTTGATAAAGATAACTTAACAGTTTTGAACAGATCTTAGTTATGTAACAAAGGCATATTGTGCACTAGCTTTCTACCACTCAAGATGTTTTGTTGTGTGATTGTGCAAAATGCAGTTTAGAAAACAAAGTGACAACCATACAGCAGCTTTCCCTGGACAAGCCATTTCAATTTCCTGCCTATCAGTTACTCTGAGGTATGACAATAAGTGTTGGCAGAAGTGCATAACAGAGAGTAGTTAGATAGTAGATTGTTACAGTAAGCTATTCTCTGTGCTTGATAAATGATGCACTGAATGTACTTGATTTAAATATTTACTCTATTTTATACAAAATTATATTACAGCAAAATTCTTTCAGTTTTCTTACTTCAGGCTGTAATTGTGCTAATGTAATATATTTTTTCATATGTAAGTAATGTACACAATTGAATCAAGTGCATTCAATACATCACTTTTTGCCAGTGCAGTTTTACTACAGATTGCTGTTACTGAAATATGTAATGAGGTAATAACTCCATTTTGACAGTCTGTTATTACAAATATTCTAAACCTGTGTCTGCTTTCTGCCTGTTCAGCCAAATGTGCAGACATCACACTGGCTTACTGTGATGACATGCCTTACACCAAGACCATATACCCCAACATCCTGGGGCATAGGAGCCGTGAGGAGGTGGAGACAAGCACAGAGTATCTGCTACTGAGTGTGGTCCACTCCCTGCTGAACGGAGAGTGTACTCCAGACATCCGCATGCTAGGCTGCTCTGTGATTGCGCCTCGTTGCGAGAACCAAAAGATCCTGAAACCCTGTCGCAGCACCTGCGAAGCTGTGCACAAAGTCTGTGCCCATGCATTCGAGAGCATTGACATGGCCTGGCCTTACTTCCTAGACTGTGACCGCTTCTTCGTCAGTGAAGAGGAGGGCTGTTATGACCCCCTGGAAGGCCTGAGAGGTAATGGTGAACAAATAGCAGGCTTATTGTTCTCTCAAGCGAAGAAATTCTGTTGAGCACATTAATGCTAAACTTTCAATCAACTCCAAATTTGTATACACAACTAGAAGACGCAATATTTTATTTTGATTCAGATTTGATTAAAAGCTCCTGTTGTGCATACAGTTATGATTTGTACAAAAGAAAAAGATAGCAGGTTCATGTTTTTGCCATATTTTTCTCATTTTTTGACATTGAAACAAAGTTGTAATTGGTGACAGGAACCTGCTGTACAGAATATAAATTGGATGCAAATGTAATCGATTATCTAATTAATTAATCATGTTTGTTCACATTTCCTTACTCTTACAAATACATAACTTACACATTAGTTTCATAGTATATACTGAATTGTACTTGTACTGGACATGACCAGCTATAGCAATATGCCTGTTTTGGGCCCACAGTTGTAATAGACGTTGAGTAACTGTAGCTTATCTTATACTACTAAGTCTTATAAGCTCGTTCTAAAAAATGCAATGTTTGTAATAACTCAGCAAACATTGTGTACATATACATAAACACATCTATACATATAATTATGTTTATGAATAAGCTAACATTTGTGAATAAGTAATATAAACCATGCACAGCTGTGCAGAGTTCAAAACCTTTAGTCAGTCAGTGAATACAGTTATGATTTCGAAAATGTTTTGCAAGAAAGATACAACATATAGGAAGTAAGTGTCAGTTGTTGAGCGTTGTAGTTAATTGCCGACAGTATTCACAGGAACAACAGAGACGATTTTATTAATTACTGGATTGATACAGGTAGATTAATTACTATATTTCATAAATAATTAATCTGCTGTCATATAGAACTCACCACTGCTAATGCAAACACTGCCCCATCTCAACTTCCCATTAAATAGTTTTTATCATACTGCAGATTACAGACATTCTATCTAAATCTGTTGATTTGCTCTGTATTTTACAGATCCTTGTCTCTTAAGAACAGTATTTACTGTTAGACTATAAGCAAAAGATTTCCAAAGCAGCCAAAAACACAAGCAGATGTTTGGCACAGCCTCTCAGCTACTTAATTATTCCCACGTTGAAAGTCTTTGATGTTTGATTGAAGTCACAGTGTGAAAGCGGGAAACTTTTTTCTCCTCTGTCTTTGTTCTTGTGTTTTGTCAGTGGCAATTTGCATCCTTATATTTATTTAAAGTGCAGCCTAATTTGTAATGTCTGCCAGGGGCTATTACAGACAGTTAGGAATTTCTGTATCCAAAGGTTAATTTGATGATATCTTCTTATTCTTTTAAGTACGCTGTACGGTTTAAAACAAATGACATTTGAAGGGACAACTAAGGGATGTTTTGCATTGCTTTTAACCACACTTGATGTGTGCCTGTGTTACCATCAAATGCACATGTCTAATGCAGGCAAGTGGTCTTGGATGTGTAGCAGCCACAGTAAAAAGGCCTATAGACACATGCATCATAGACTTCAGTGTGAACACGACTACTGCACAAACATAGCGCTTGAGCTTCATTTCAGAAGTGGTTGCGTAAGTCCTTAATGGACGCATATCCTACCCATTTCTCTTATGGGAATGGGGAGTGAGCAGTAGATTTTGGAACTTCAACACTAAATATATGCTGTATTAAGTACAATATACTATATATCTTGCAATAATATAAGCAGTTTGTCAAGGCTATATAGATCTAAATCATCTCATCCATGATTTACTAATACTGATTTTATAGTCAATAAAATTTTTCATTATAATGATGACAGTAAAAAAAAAAGATAATCAAGATATAAAGAATAATCAGTGTCATACGAAAACCTCATAACTCTGATTTTTTTCTGTTTTAATTTTAGTCAAATGAAATTTCAACGTCGTTTTCTTTCGGGTCCGTAAAATCTACACAGATTAGAGTACATGCCTCTAAATAGAGAAATGCATCTTATTAACACCCTTATTAACTCTGTCACTTAAAGAGAGGCACGAGGTGGTGATGGACAGTGTTCCAACAGAGGAGCCCTCAACAATAATCAAGTTCACCCATCACTCCAACACACAGATGTTCAACATCCTTAAGAAGACAGCAGCCCAATGTTCCCACATTTCTAGAACATACAGCATTGGACAGAGTGTTGAAAAGAGAGATCTGCTGGTAATCGAATTTTCGAACAACCCTGGAGAACATGAGTTATGTAAGTGGATCCTACAGAAATAGCATTAAGACAGCTGTTAATAAATAAATAAATAAAGTTAGAAATCTTTCCAGGAAAGCAGCTACTGTATCAAATATTCAGTGGCTCTCAACTTACAAATATATTCCCCTTCTTTCCCCACAACTATTTGTACTCTGTTCTGTTGTTTGACAAGTGGAGCCAGAGGTCAAGTACATTGGGAACATGCATGGAAATGAAGCCATGGGCAGAGAGTTGCTGATTTATTTGGCTCAGTACCTGTGCTCTGAGTACCTGCTGGGAAACACCCGGATCCAAACCCTCATCAACACCACGCGCATCCACATCCTGCCCTCTATGAACCCTGATGGATATGAATTAGCCTTTTCTGAAATGCAGAGTGGTGCTGACGTAGATTATGATGAGGTAAGAGGCTGTCAGCTCTTCTAATGTTCCACAGATTCTAGATTATTAATTGCTATCATGTAAAGTGATTGTACAAATAAATGTTTTAAGCTCTCTTTGTGGTCTTCAAACAGCAGAAAATAACTTGCTGTTTGTTCATCATGATCACTATCCAAGGTATATAGAGTGTCAGCTGTTGGTTTTCTTGAGCCGCATTTCTACATTAGTTTGCCACATCTTACCTTGGTTCAAATTATTTTCAAGCTCTATATGACTTTACAGACATGTCTCTGAAATATTACTTGCAAACATGTTGAGTTTAAGCAGGCCTTGTGTTAAACTTCAAGGTAAGGATGGATTTTACACCAAAAATTCAAATAGAAAAAGAAAAATGCGAATAGAAGCCACATGTTGTTTCAATCATAGCTACTGCACTCACTTATTTTACAGGGCGCTGGATACGTTGGGCAACTAGGTGGTCGATACAATGCCCATAACATAGACCTCAACAGGAACTTTCCAGACTTGACTTCTATTGTCTATAATCGACGTAGGCTCAAGCGCTTCCGCAGTGACCATATTCCCATCCCTGATATTTACTGGTTTGGTAAGGTAGGAGTTTTCAGTATGAGTTCCTATGTATAGAAGAATCACAGTTAAACCTTTAACAACAGTGACAAAAAACAATTATCCATTTTTTAAAGTAATTGACCTTTCTATGCTCTGCCCACAAATTCATTCTGTTGTAGCAGATGTTGTGAGGTTGGACATGCTTTACAGAACTGAAAAAGGAACTGGGGTACATTCTTTTGTTGGAGTTGCTCTTGGGTTTGGGCTGAACAATGCTGTTGTAAATATGTGAAACTAGGCAGGTTGTAAACAACTAATTTGACACCATGCTAGTGGCAAATTTGTTGTCACTTCCAATGTGCCTCATTTCAAATAGCTTCAATAATGCAGTCCAACAGCTGCTACAAGGCATGCATTTGTAGTTGGAGCATGAATAGGTCACTTGGTAGCAGCACAGTGAGATATATGTAAGTTTTTGTATATGTGTTTTCTTTAAGGTTGCTCCAGAGACATATGCTGTTATGAAGTGGATACGATCTATTCCATTTGTCTTGTCGGCTAGTTTCCATGGAGGAGACCTAGTGGTGTCTTACCCTTACGACCTTTCAAAGCATCCTCAAGAAGCCAGCATGTTTTCTCAGACTCCAGATGAGCAGGTGAACCCTGTCAGCTGATGGACAGATTTCATTCATCTCAATGCTGCTGTAACATTACCTTACATGAGTAAGGTAGAATGCATGTACTAACCACAACAAACCAAGTGATGCAATCATTAACTAAACACTACTACTCAATACACAATACAAGACTACTGTGGTGTTTAAAAAAATATTTAAATTGCAGGTATTCAAGCAGTTAGCCAGAACATATGCAAATGCTCATGCCACAATGTCCAGCAAAGACACAGACAGGTGTGGTGCCAACTTTGCTGACAAAGGAGGCATTGTGAATGGGGCTGAATGGTTCAGCATAGCAGGAGGTAAGCATGGTGAAAGTAATACCCTGTGGTCTGTTGTCATGTTTTGATTATACATTCTTTGAAAAAAATAAATTTAATACAGCTATACACTTAGATTACTGTTTGAATTGTGCTGTAGTATCTATCTGTCTGTCTAGAGAGAGAGAGAGAGAGAGAAAGAGAGAGAGTAGTTTAGTTAATGGTGTTACTGTCAGTCAGTGCTGTACTGGGTTATACTGAAGTACACCCTGACCTTTTATTTTATGATAGGTATGGCAGACTTCAATTATCTCCACACAAACTGCTTTGAGATAACAGTCGAGCTGGGATGTGACAAATTCCCCTTCGAGGAGGATCTCTATATGGGCTGGGAGGAAAATAAAGAGGCTCTCCTCAGTTTCATGGAGTCGGTGAGGTTGTCTTTGCATTGAAGTGCATTTTATAATGTCAAATTGTTTAGTTCTTTAGGTTATTTTGTACATTCATTCATTTAGGTCATGTTCAACAATGTACAAATCACCTCTCTTTCTCTGTTTTTGTCATCGTATCCTTTGTTTTATGTCATTGTGAACATTTCATAATGAATTAGGCAAAGTGTTTACATTAATATGTATTTCAGGTGCACAAGGGAATAAAAGGTATTGTGAAAGATGAAAATGGAAATGGCATTAAAGGAGCCACTGTGTCAATTAAAGGGATCAGACATGATGTCACAACAGGTACTACAAGACATTTTTTTTACCACATATCCATGTAACTTAAAATTTGAGTGTCATATTCTGAGCACAGATTTGTACAGGTTGGACAAGCTTTAGACAATATACACACACAGACTCTTGAGACTGACCATGATATATAGTCACTCTCCTCATGAGCCACTCAAACTCCGATGCCACGGTGCAAATTATCCTGGGTTGTGACTCTGACAAGCTCTGCCACCATGGTGAAATGTGTTTCAGCTAACAACACAATCAAACTCTGCTACATGGTGAAAGTGTTCCAGCTCACGGACCGGTCAAACTGCTACCATGGTGAAAAGTGTTCTGACTCACGGCACTGTCAAACTCTGCTTCCATGGTGAAAAGGATTCCAGATCAAGGCTCAGTCAACCTCGGCTACCACAGTGAAAAATGTTCCAGCTCTCGGTCCAGTCAAGCTCTGCTACCATGGTGAAAAGTGTTCCAGCTCACGGTCCAGTCAGTCTTTGCTATCATGGTGAAAGTATTCCAGTTCACGGCCCAGTCAAACTCTGCTATCGTGGTGAAAATGTTCCAGCTCACATCCCTGTCAAACTCTGCTACCATAGTGAAAACTGTTCTGACTCACATCCCTGTCAAACTCTGCTACCATGGTGAAAACTGTTCTGAGTCACATCCCTGTCAAACTCTGCTACCATGGTAAAAGTGTTCCGACTCATGGCCCAGTCAAACTCTGCTACCATGGTGAAAAGTGTTCCGACTCATGGCCCAGTCAAACTCTGCTACCATGGTGAAAAGTGTTCCGACTCATGGCCCAGTCAAACTCTGTTTCCATGATTAAGAGTGTTCCAGTTTGCGGTCCAGTCAAACTCTGCTACCACAGTAAAAAAATGTCCACTTTTTGCGAGCTCACAAGGCAGTCAACCTGTATTGCAGTGAATTTTTTTCTGGCTCATGGCCCAATCAGACTCCCATTACTGCTGTGAATGAGAAATATTAAATATATTTGCAGTGTAAAAAAACAATCACAAACAAAAACCTCATGTGGAGCATTAGCTTCAAATGTGCATCGATGTTCGATCTGTTGTAAAATGATGAACTTTCATGCACATACAAAATAATTATAATTTATAATTAATAATGCACAAGTCTTAATTTGGGTTTTTTGACAAGAACTGAGTTTCAGTCTCTCATTAGGCTTAATGGGATTTTTAAATAGTCTAAAGCTTGTCTAATTTGGCAACATTAGCTATGAAAGAATGCTTTTGTGTGTGGAGCATTGATAGGATAGTTGTCTGTACTTACACTTAATATTGGCTTTTTATCCAAGTAATTATATGTCTTTGCTCTATCAGCTCAAAATGGGGATTACTGGAGACTGTTGAACACCGGCATCTACATTGTAACTGCCTCAGCACCTGGTTATACCAGAGCCATGAAGAGGATCCATCTTCCATCTCGCATGCAGAAGGCTGGAAGAGTGGACTTTGTACTTCAAAAGTCTAAGCTTGAGCCAGATGTTGATGACTTTATTATACCATACTTGGACAGTTATGACCGATTTGACCCTTACAACCAGCACGCGCGCTATAGTATGAGGCAATCTGGGCAGGAAGAGGAGGAGAGGCAGGAGAAGCCTTGGTGGTGGGCCTATTTTACACATTCTAATAGCCAAAATCCTTCCTGGCTCCTGAGAAATTAGTGCCATCTACTGGTTTTACAGTATCTTCACAGACTGCACAGAATAACACAAATTTACGCAGAACAGTTTAGCAATTTTTTTGTAGAGAAGCCAAAAATCTAGCCTAGATTATTTAACCTAAATTATTTCACCCAGTTATCCTTAACCTATTTGGTCTGTGGTAGATTATTCTCAGTAAAAATCATAACCTTCATGTCATTACAGTGTAGTTATCTTTGCTGATCAATTTCATGCTATTATAATATTTGAAGTAAATACAGTTTTTACTCTTTTTGTCATACCATTGCATGGGTTTGTTCAGTTTCATCAGCAGCACACCTGATTCAGTTTAATGTAGGATTGTCTGAAGCAGGTACAGAATGGTAACTGTAAATAATGGGTTTCTTCAGTGAGAGCTTGAAAAAAGGTTGCAGTTTGTTACCTTTCAGTTCACCATTCAGCTCTTGACCACAGCAGTGATTCACTGTAAGAACAGTAAGAATTTTAAGTGATTTGGGTTCCAGAACGTAGATTACAGCCCAACCACCAACCAACATGAAAATTGTGACTGATACCAGTAATGATTGTTAAGAGGCTAGAAATTATGTTCACATGTAACAATATTGGCTGGTGTTATTTTATACCTCACATGGCCTAAAATGGACACGCATAGGAGAATGCAGAATATTGCTGAATGCTGTCAGTAAATTCCAAAATGTAGATAGAGTGTATGGGAATATATTTTCAACAAATTACATATTTGTATGAGACATGCACACATGTAATCGCTAGTAAAAGGCCCTCCTTCGAAAAAAAACTTACCAGTCACACTGACGTACACCTTGGAATTTGTAAAATTATTTGTTGGATTTTTGTTGTGGGCCCAAATGGAAATGTTATAAGAAGCTTCTGTACTACTTGAATATACTTACCAGTATTGTTATACAACTCTATTGTACCTACCAGTATACTCACAGTACTGCTCTACTGTACACTTTCAGTAGGTCACAATGTCATAAAATGATTTTGTTACATGGTTAAAATAAAGTTGATAAACTACAATGTGTATTCTGTGACATATTAAAAAAAACATTGGTGTCAGATCTGTGTGCTTTAGAAGTAAAAAAATAATTGAGGAACAGTAACCAAGGAACCTGTAACTTGTCTGTGACCAAGGAGCAAGTGTCCTACGCAGCTAGTAGTGAGTAGGGGCTCATCATTGTTTGTTATTCCTCAGTGGTGTCTTCCTGCACAAGTTCATTGAGACTAATAACTCACCCAGAATCCACTTTGTCCATTGAACTTGGACACTCTAGTACATGTGTTCTGACTTCTAACTTCCACTTGAACACACATGTTGACTACTTGGAAACTCTTCATCATAAATAATAGTTTTTACATATAACATGATTGCAGTAATTATTGGTTATTATGGTTATTATATAGTGTATCTTTATCAATTATGTCTTATTTAAAAGTCAGTGGACCAAGCACACACACACACACACACACACACATTTTCTAAGCCGCTTTTCCCTCAGGGTCGCGGGGGGTGCTGGAGCCAATCCCAGCGGTCATCGGGCAGAAGGCGTGATACACCCTGGACAGTTTGCCAGTCCATCGCAGGACAGAGGAAGAAGCAGAGAAATTCTATTTAAAGAGCTGATTCTAAACTTTCTCTGCAACTTTTGTGTTTGTAAGTAGAAGGAAAAATAACGTCTTGAAATCAAATTTGAAGCTGTCCTTTAAATCAAAGGCAAATATGATTCATTACAGAATGAACTGTGTAATTGAATATGTAATTACATAATTACATTTGAGTAATATAATACTCTTCTAAGGGTTAGTGATATGAAAGCTGGGACAGCAATTGTGAAAAAAAAATCCTGTTCTGCAAAGGGCTTTGTGTAAGGCATGAAAACCTGTTGTTAAACTTGTGCCACAAATGCCACAAAGCCATCCATCTCTGAGCTAAACAGCCTGTTAGAACCAGGGGGTGACTGCAGGAATCAATGCTTCCCCATGAAGGGATGAAGAAAAAAAAACACTGTGTCAGAATGTGTGTGGACTTCAGGGAGTCCATTAAGGCAGTTGTAATGGACAGTCACGCAGTGCCCATTTGCAACTGACTAAACGTAGCAGATACAGACCAAACACCTTTGTTGCTTTCCAAATGCCAGTAGGATTGTTCAGATTTCACATATTTTTTCTTGTGGTTGGCTTTAGGCACTGTTTCAAAAGTTACACTCCTGAGCTAGACTCGAACCAACTCGAATGCTGGAAACGGCCACAGATTTGATATAATTTACTAGTAAGACCTGATCTGTAACTTTCAAAAACTTTCTCCAGTTACTACAGTTCCATATTAGGTTGAACAGAAATTTCGCCAATGCCTCCACATAAATTAAATGTTACATTGACTTCAATAAGTTAAATGAAATACTTAAAAACTAAATATTAAATACTAAATACTAAATACATATAATGATTAGGTTGACATGACATATTTTGTTCATGTTGAGCCAGTTAAACCATGTACATTTAAAGTAATCTTTATGCGTTTTTCAGTGTATTTGTGGTGTTTGTATGGGCAGATCCATTGCTTTCCTTGATATAGAATTATCTGTATTTGAGGAAATGCTGTATCCTGTCACAGCAGTCCATGCAGACTATCCTTGCGGTCTAGACATTTAAAAAACAGAATTTTCTGTTATGAGTCACTACTGATTTCACAAACATCAAGAAAACTACCAGCTCAAGCTTCAAACAGTGGATATTTCTGACAAAACCATTTGGCCTAGGAACGCCTCTGGGGATAAGGTAAGACCATTTGGTCACTACGCCCAGTGAGAAGGTCATAATCAATGCATTTAAAAAGTTTGTTTTCTGGGAATTGATCTTGTCTTGCCATAATTTTTTAGTGGCCCAGACCAGAAATGGGTTTGCAAGGTACAATTTAAAACACCTCCACTGAAGGCCATGTTAAGTAGCTGATCATTTTGTTTAGATATATTGTATTACAGGAGGGATGTGGAGAAAAGGAGGGTTCCAAGACCAAGATAGGGAAATAGCACTGATTTGTTATTAGTTTAAAGCTGAAATGACATGTCTGCTTACCCCTACTACACAGTCTCATGTATGAATCATTAACACAATGTCACAAAGCACCATCATGAGTGAGAGAGTGACGGTACTGTCATATGTTTAAAGTAGACTTCACTGTGATGTGATGATGCTTGCAACATATTAGTGAATGATTGAATTTCTTTCTGGAAACTCATGAAACTCAAAACATGGAACTGCATATTAGACCTATTATCCTCGAAAGCTGAGTTAACCTGATGATCCTTTAATAACCAGCAGCCAACAGCAGAGGGCGCTGCTGTACAAGATTGAATGTTTCTGGTTTTTACAGCCCTCTGCGCTTGTGGCTGACAACTTGAGAGTAAAAGCCGACCATAGGGGGCGGTGTGGTACCATGAACAGGTCCGTTCCTTAGTTTGAGTGCTTTAATTTACAATGCTTTGCTTTCTAATTACTGGTACACAAGAAATCTAAGAGGAGGTAGGAATAAATTTCAACACCCTAAGAGAGGCGTCAATTTTGTTTCAGTAGATGTCATCAGGCCAGGAGGCAGAAGCGTTTCACGCTTGTGTAATCAGTAAAACTGTGGAATGTTTTGTTTTTTTTCCAAACCTCCCGTATGCATGTTCAGTTTATTAAATGGCAGTAATGCTAATAAGAAATTAGAACAGCAGCGAGTACATTTGCTTTTACGTCTGTGTGCTACTCTCACAAATGTTAGAGCTGCAATTTAATGTTCTTTATCTTTTCCTTGGCCTCTAGTCTACTCATTGTTATTTGAAGTTGTTTAATGTCTAGCTGCAATGTTTTGGGGGCCTCTAGACTAATATTCAACCTTCAGAATCATCACCTTAAATATACATAATCATGAACTCTTTGCTTGTTGAACTGTCTTTAGATTATAAGTTAGAATTTACAGCTTCAGCATCTTGCTATTTTGCTATTTTGTAGGTCTAATCTGAACTAGTCCTTCCTTTTATTTGCCTTTCAAAACTATAAGCTACTAGTGCAGACATGACTCCAGTCTGTGTATCTTGCCCTCTCACTCCTCATTTTGAGCTGAGCAGTAATTATTACTGAAGACAGCATAACTACAGTGTGGCTGAGCATGAAAAAGGCAGCTTGATACGGAGGCAGCTGAGGCCTGGTAGGGTAGCAAGCTCAGTGTGGCAGAGATCATTTGTTTGCTTTGCAATTATTTACCATCCGTGGAGACAAATTGAGTCATACAGCGAAACTAGCTGTTGCAGGGAGGCACCAGACGTCCTGAGTAGCAAGTCAGCCAACCACAGTTCAGTGAGCTTGCCTCAAGTGTACACTTTTTTTTTTGATAGGGAGGCCACACTATTTTAACTCAACTTGTTATTAACAATGATAAAAACTAAAATCAGCAGAACATCTGAGTATGAAGAATATGATTACTGCCTTTACAAAACCTAACCTTTCTGAAATGGGAACTTTAAAGCAGAAGCAAAAAAAAGTTCTTAAATATACTTTAATTACATAATATTATTCCAGGTAATTTTGGACCATTTACATTGCTCCATTAACCATGTAATGTTTACACACAGTGTAAAGAGTAGCTAGTGTTTTCAAACGGTGTGAAGAAACAAAAGATTCCATTATGACAGCAGTGATATGGCACTGTTTAACGTTCTGGGGATATGAGGACGGAGTATACTATAAAAGTCACATGGTTTGACAGTCATGCAGTGAGTTGACCTGTGTAGTTGTAGGGAGCAGCTCTGTGAGGTGGGCTTTGAGGTCACTAATTACTTAAAGAGGCTGAGAAAGTTGGATTGAGCTGCCCTCTGCTGCCAGGCTGAATCAGCGTCAGGCTGATTGCAGGTAGTTGACTGCTAGCTCTGCTTTTCTTCTAGTTCACTGATCTAACGCTCACTGAGCTACAAATCATTCATTTCTTTCCCAACAGCAACATGATGTTACAGACTTTTAATAGTGAGTGTCAGAATTTGACATCTTGTTTGTCAAATATACCGTTAATATGTTTGTGTAAGAGATGATATGTGTAGTTAGTGGTCAGCTTTTAAAAATACTGAGCTAAACTTTTGAGGAACTACTGTTGCTATATTTAAATTTCCAGTTTGGGAAGTGACGATTCTATTCAAATTCAGTCACAGTCAATCCTGGTTGCCAATGGGCTTCATTTGAGCTGTTTTTAAGGCTTTTACCAGCACCTCTAGCCCTTGTTTAGCCAGAGGACAAATCCTCTGCCCTGAAATGATCCTCTTTGGGTCATTGTTTAGATCTCTGGCTTCAGAAGCTGTGTGGTTGCGGACAGATTAACTTTTTATGAGGGCGATTCACTGTGTTCAGCCAAACTAACATAATTGCAAAAACAGCATTTGATTAACCACTAAGAGCTCAGAGTCATGTTCAATTCTATCAGCTTGTTCAGTGGCAGCAATTACCGGATTGTACATGTGCGGACAACTACATCAGTAGGCGATAATAAGCCACTCTCTTTGTTATGGACCTTGAGCAAACTTGAGCAAAACACGTGAAGCAGAGTTAATGTGGCAAGTTGAGCATGAAGCCCCACAAAACCAAAAGGATCATTGTTGTCGTAAACGCAACAATAACAAAGCAGGATAAGCTGAGTTAAAGTAATCTGTCCTTAACAGCGCAGAGTTATTCTAATGAAAAGAAATGTGAAAAACAATTACTCAAGTCAACCAAAGCTACTTCTAGAAACACTAGAGTCCAACACTTTAGCTAGCCATTATCATGTCTGTCAGGGAGGCTTACTGAGCGTGGATGCTCGTTGCCTGTTATGGTAGCCATGTTTTATTTGATTTTCTCTTCATATGCGTGACGGTTCCCCCAATATGTTGAATTTAGAAAACCAACAGTAACTGTGCGTTAAAATGTACAGAAGTGTGTTCTCTGTAGAGGATGTTTTACTTACTTACAATTACATGTTTGGTTGATTTTCTAAGTGAAACTTTTACAAATGAATGAATGCATTTCTCTAATTAGACACAATGCTTTAATTAACTAACAAGATGTTTTTAACCAAACACAAAGAGACAGAACTGTGTAAAATTAAAAAAACATCAGTGTTCAATAAGTAATATAAGATTTTTAAGAGTTTTAAGAAAAATCATAACAGACAATTGACTGGTTGCAAAATGATGATTGATGTTAATCAGCCAACCATAGCTGACTATAAGTGTTACTTCCTCTGTCACAGGAAAGAGAAACGGACAAAAGTCTGATAAGGTTAAGAGAGAAGATTGTAATTCAGGCATCATTCCTGTTTCATTTTGGATTAAACTGTATGAAATATCAAGCTCACAGTTCAATGTCAAAACTAGCAACAGGCATAAACTGATTCCAAGTATTTCATATACTTAAATTTGTATCAATAAACAAATATGTTTGTAAATAATAAATAAATAATGAATATAAATGGGACAGAACAATATTAAGATCAGTTAACTAAGTTAGCTTTTCATAAATTAACCCCTTTAAATCCCAGTCTTATTATATACTAAGGCTTATTATACAATAACCATAGGGACTTCAAAAGCAAACTGGTTGAGCATTTTCCTTTTTAGTACTTATGTTTTACTCTGTTAGCACAAGACCTCCAGATGCTACCAGTTGGCCTGAGCTGAAAGTTTGACAGCTGTAGCTGCAGTAACTACAGGAGGCAGGACTTGTCAGAATTTGTAAAACATCTCTTATCAAGCAGTGTAGTTAATTAACAATATGCCAAGCAACATAACAATAGCTTTGAACATAGCATGGCCTATTTTAGAGCTGGAATAATTTCACATTTCTGGGTTGACCCTTCAGATGGTTGCTGAAGGCAGGTAACCACATTTCTTCTTTAACCAAAACAAAAGTCATAGTCAAGTTTCAAGATGTTTCGTTGTGTTGCTCTGCAGTAAAACTCCGAACAAAAACTGAATGAGCACATAGAACAGTCAGCATGAATTCAGGTGATTTGGAAAGTCTAGGTTTACTAAATAGATTGTGGCTCATCTCTGCAGCATTAATATGAAATTGAACATCATCGAAATATAAACATTAAGTCCTATATGGTAATGTCAATGAATGGATTGAACTCCTCTAACTTAGCAGGATGTGGTTGAGCTGCTTAGTCATGATTAGATGTAAACAATGATCACGTTACAGCATCTAATCTAGTCACAGTTGCAAATATGAACACAGTATTTTACTTTAAAATTAGGATTCTCTACACTTTAAATCTCCTGGATTCATCTGGAATGTAATGCATGCTCGGTTGGAAAACGTCTCAAATACAAGGCTTTTGTCATGTTGTATGGAGTTATGGCTCAGAGGGCAGTAGTAATTAGCTGGTAGCACACAAGAGTAGAGCTGAAAGCACACCTTATTATTCAAATATAGTCTGCTTTGATCGTAAAACGGCAAGAGATTTTTTTAGACAATGTGAGATAAACTGTCACATTTTATCTGTGTATCTGATGAGGAGGTGAGGGAGGAATGCTGCTTTCAGGTGATCTGAAGCTAAAGCTAAGAATCGTAACATTCCATGGTCAGACCTTTTCTCCTCGATTCATTATGTGCCAGTATGTCTTGTTAACTTGCTGAGGTGTCACTGGAAGCCATTACAGTTTGTCTTAAAAAATATTTTGCCCTACTTCCTGTAAAGCCTCTGACTGTGGTATGTGTTATGCTTAGATGGGAAACATTACCTTGAACCAAAAGAAGGTTCAACCTCGAAATGTAAAAAGGGCTTATATCCACTTTATAAGTTGTTTTAAGATCCTATGGTTTGTATAGAAATTTAGGCTTTCATAAAATATATCAAAGAGCTGGTTTTGTGGGTAGTAAAAATTGATTATGGAAATCCTGTGTAATAATGAGTTTTTCTTGTTAGAGTGTGAATCTGAAGAAGATTCTTTACGTTCTTGTCAGTTTTACTTTTGGCACACACTCTAAGTCTAAAAGGAGCCTTTAAGTCTCTAAGACTCTAAGTCAAAAAAGCCTTATTAAAAATGAAATGCAGTGATGTTGAAAGCTTCCAGCATATGTTTACTGGTTTTCTCTCACACACATTGTTATGAATATGAAAAGACAATACGAGGCTCTGGCAAAGAAACAAAGATTAAATGTAATAGTTCTGCTCTAGGAAGATATAATGTTCTCTGCGCAGTCCGCCAGGAGGAAGTCTTGCTCATGTACTTTTACGCAGACGTGCTTCAGGTGGTTCATAATGGATTCCTATTTGCATAAAGCGCTTCCCCTCGTTATGCTGTGTCTCTGCTTCCCTAAATACTTAGTGAAGTAAATTCAATGCAATTAGATACAGCCCTCAGGCCCCTGCTGTCCCTGCCCTGTCCAAAGCACAGCTCCTCATGTGCTCTTATGTAACGTAAAGCAAGAAATACCTCTGAGTGTTGCACTGAGGTGCACCATTTAACCTACTTTAATCACTGGATGAGAGGAATGAGAGTGTGCTTGACCACACATGGGTGGCATTTAGGCCGTATGTTGTGACTTGCATTGAAATGGATTTGGTCAATAGATACCTTTATCATTTCATTATGAGGATGAATATTTGGAATATTATGGAAATATTTTGAGCTGCTGTATTTACTGTGTATGTTCACAGTTATTGGGTATCTAAGCCAGTGAAGACATCACACGCCTCATGTGCAAGTTTTATGATTAACTTTGTTTTCTTACTTGATCAGCCTTTATGACTAATTCTGTGGAATGAGCCTCATCGTCTCACCTCTGTCTGCTGTAGGTGCAGTGACACACCGTGACAGCTACAGAAAACGAGACCTTGCTCGTTCTTTGAAATGATCTATTCATGCTCACAAATTGGTTCTAGCATCTATTGTGAGGTTAGACCTTTACAGAATGTTGGTAAAAATCTCGTTCATCCTAGTAAAAGTCTTTGTTTAGAATCACCACATAATGCAGTTTTCAGATTAAAATGCTACACTACTGAGCTTATTATAGCTCATTATAGCTTATTATACACTTATTATAGTTAACTGAAATTTGGCAAGTTGGAAATGACAACAACAAATTTACCTCCATGCAAATGTTAGCTCTATTACATGAAGACAACACTACACTTGATCTACTGTTCAAAAGCTGGAACACTAGTTGTCAAATAATGACAAGTTAACATACAGTCTAGAGAAAACACAAATAAAACATTTTTTGCGTATTTTATATCTATATATTTGCTGAGTTAAACATATTGGAGAAAATTAAACATAAAATGTGGCATAACTTTTGCACAGGCTGCATTTTATTTTTTTCAATGTTAAATTCAGTAAGTAAATAGAAACTGCATGAAAATGTGCTTTTTGCCTAAACTTTTGCATATAACTCTATCCTAACACTGTGAACTTTCACATGCATACTAAATAAATATAGCTTGATGTAAAAAATGCAGCCTAAACTGAGTTTTTTGGCAAAAGCCAAGCTTCAGTTTCTCATTGTGTAAATCATGCTTTGAAAATACAGTGTCTGTCCTTTCGTTTGTACTGCATATTTTCTTTTCTAGAGCAGTGGACTCCAACTCTCCTCCTGGAGATCTACTTCCTGCCTGTTTCACATCCAGCTCAAATCTAAAACACCTACTTTAGCTGATTATGGACTTCTGAAGACAATAATCAGAAGTATCAGGTGGGGTCAATCATCAATCAATTGGATCTACATTACAGTAGTACATTTTTATGTGATTGATTTGACGCCACACTAAGCTTACTAAAATTAGTGTGTTAATGCTTGATATAAAACTGATATACTGTAGGTGTAAAAGGGCATCAAAAAAGGCCATCAAATTAAACAAAACTCAATGTTCTTATATGAATCTTCATTATTTCCTGACATACAGAGAAAGATAGAACTGAAACACTGGTAATCTTGCTTTCTGCTAAATTATACAAGAGCTTTAAAGCACATTGTCTCCTTACCTCACCTCAATTCTGAGTTAAGTAGCCAAGCCTATTCATATGTTGCATGGTTTAGTTAAAAATAAGCTATGCCTGCACTGACTATTTTAGACAAGCAAAGTCTAGACATTGTGAAATTAGCTAGAATTATGCATGAAGTGCAATCTAAATAAGTGTTCTTGATTTTAATGGGCATTACTGCCATGTCCCACAGATAAAACACTTAAAAACAGCCTGGAGGAGGAAAGTTAGGAAAGCCTGGGCCTTGAGAACATTTCTGTGTTACAGTGAACTACTTTAGCTGTCACAAAGCAAGATCAGGCTGCATAGATGCGCACACAGATGCCCTTCTAACTTGTGCTTACAGCTTGATCTTACAACAACACCCTTGGCAAGTGGGAGGCAGAGAGTGTCTCTGGGTGTTCCATCAAACGCAACTCCATAACTGTATTTGTCACCAAGAAAGCTACAGAAGAAGATGCATCTCGAAGGCACTGCTCAGCCACTACTCAAAGGCAGAGGGAGAAATGAGATGATGTTGTAGTAAACGAAAGTCAGATCTCATCGCTGCTTTGCAGTGGACAGTGCGAGAGACGCAAACTGTGTCTCGAGGAGAATGCAACACCATGACATCAAAACAGTGATGCTAAAACCCACCAATGAAATCAACCTGACAATCCAGCCACATACAGCTTTTGGGGAGGCCAGTAGGAGGAGTGAGCTGAAATATGAGATTGCATGCGACACATTCCTCCATGATCAAAACAACGTCTGTGTAATAGATGCCTTGATCCAGCTTGAATCTAGCTATGCATTCTGGGATGTTCCCATGCGGGTGCATTAGCAAAGAGCTAAAATACTTGGGGGTATCCACATTGTCAGAACAAATCATGACTCAGCGCCGCCAACAACTGCAAGTGACAAATTGCCATAGAATAGCAAGTGGCGTGGTGATAATTGAAGCTAAAGCTCCAACCACTTGAGTAGAACTTGAGCAATTGGGACAGATAGTTTCCAGGCAATTGTTTTCTGAGTGTGTTCAAATGTGTGTGTGTGTGTGTGTGTGTGCTAGTTATATTGACACTGAGACTAAGGATGGCGAGGTTCATAAATGCTTGGACAGTTCAAGGAAAAACCTTTTATTTACATTTAGAGGCTTAAAAAGGTTCTTCACACTCACATCTCATTTAATTCAATTCAGGTTCTTTAAGGGATTAAAAATCAACAATGGTTCTTCCATAACATCCAGTGGGGAACCCTCAGAGCCTTCTAGGCACTAATGAGGGGCCTGAATTTCTGTGAAATAAAAAAAATACATAATTTTTAGTTCATTTCTATTTACTATCAAAAATCATGCTTATTGGATTTAAACTGGTGACCTGTCCAAAGTGTTTCCTGCCTTCCACCCCCCAAGACCCAGAAATATAAGCAGCTTATAAGATGGATGGATGTCTTTTAAGCCTGAATGTATTGTTGTAGTAATCTGATTTCATTCAAACTTTTGCTTGCAAACAATCAAGTTTTGGAAATGGAAGATTATCCCATAGGATCTTTTTTCTGTGATATCTTGGACTTCAAGGCATGAACTGAAGGCCTAACTTGTTATATCAATCAATTACATGAATGGGAACTCACAGAGGAACAAACCAATCACATTTTGATTTCCAGTGAGTGGGAGCAATTTTGTGAGAGAAACATCACTCTGTGCCACCTGGAAGTCAAACAGACCACAAGTATGAGTGGTCGGCTAATCACTGTTTGAAAAACAGCAGCAGCTCTGTGTCATGGCTCTTTACTGAAATAGTCACTGTTAAGCTACTCCAAGGTAAATAAAGATTAATGTCTGTTAAAAGCCTTTAACAAAACATGGAAAGTCCATGTTTAATTTAGAACAGCCAAAAAATATTCACAACATTCATGCATGTGAATTATTGCTCTAAAAACATTCCAAAACAAAAACCATAATCAGCACTCTTTTTACAAGTGATGCCCACAGGCTGCTTCAAATCAATTTGCATTTAGTACTATAGCCATAAACGCTGTTGTTACTTCTGTGTGGCATTCTGTACTCACATGCAGATCATTTTAAGGGTTATTTTTTTAATGTATGATCTTCTTTCAAATTCTAACATATTCTGCACTTCTAACCCTGTGTAATATAAAACAAGGAACGCAGAACTACAGGCACAAAACAAACCTGCTTAAGAGCCCTGAGCATTTTTCTTCACCACATGCAGATGTTAATTGAACTTAATCCTCTGCGCATGACCTTTAAGCATGCATTGCACGTCAAAAGCAATATGGCATTCCGGTCTACTGAACTGATAATGCGATGATATATTTCTTATAGTCTTTAGTGATGTTGAAAGCAGTATATAGCACATGATATGCTAGCTAATGGTTTAAAGCCCTGTGATGTTGGTTTGGGGCATAGCTACATGTGCAAATGTCAGCTCAGATCAATATATGCTTTAGTTAAGGCTTTTGTATGCGTTTGACCGGAGGTATGCCCAGTCTCCTCTTCTCTTGTCCTATTTTTCAAAGGCTTGTTGAACTTAACAGGTAATTATCTTTAAAAAAAAAAAAAAAAAAAAAAAAAAAAAAATATATATATATATATATATATAAAATTCACTTCTTAATACGGTTCCTAAGTGGTTTTTGGAATTGGTATCAAACCTTTACATGATGTGGAGGTTCTTTGAAAAAATGAATCACACTCTCACTGACAAAACAGGTTCTTTAAAGAACCGTCCCCTGGTTCATTAGCCCAAAGATTTTTTTTTTTTTAACTTTTTTTACAGCTTTTACAGGTTTATTTTTAATAAATTATTTTTTCTATGAAGTTACCTTAGCACATAATACTGGTTTCATGTTTCAAAGTTTCTAATTCTACTATTTACTCCTCAGTACATTTGTGGAAACTAAGTTGCAAAAACAGCCTGACTTTAATAGACAGTTTCTGTGATGTCACGAAAACACATTTACATATATCCTCCTATTCAGCATAACTGTTTAGCTCCACCCATTCATAGACATTACAAGGAGTGTTTCAGCCTGGACTGTAGGACAGCCAATCAGAACAGAGCCTAATCTTAAAGGCAAAGAAACAAAAAGAGCCTGTTTAAAGGGATAAAGAGACGTTGGAAAATGGTCATGTAAAAATTAATTACTTAATTACTTCTTTTGGTACAGAAGATCATACAAAGTTTGTTATGAGAAAAATGTAAGATAAGTGCTCTTTAAAAAAGTTCTTAACCTGCAAAAGCAGCCTGTTTTAAATTCACTGTTTTTGACATGTCACAAAAACCAAAGCATTTACATATATCAGCTTATTCAGCAGACAGTAGGTGAGCGCCGCCTGTTCTCACAGAAGTTATGAAGACTATTTCAGCCTACGCTCATTAAAAATTAAACACAAGAAAAAATGAAAATGTGGACTGTTAATGTATTGATGTTCCGTAATGCAGAATCAAGCCTCCCATTCTGAATTGGGAATGTGTCCTAGAAAGTGGAAAGAGGATCTCTTACAATTTCCCAGAGGCCAGAATGACTGCCTATGCTCTTGTCACATTCATTCAGCTTTTAATATTCATATAAGGACAAAACCCACAGAAAGGGCCCAGAGGTGCTCGGTCTTAATGCTTGTCTGCTGATAGAGTAAGCAGGTGAGGAAAGGTTTAAATAGTAGCAATGACTATATAACAACCCCCTTTTCCCCTTACAGCCCCTGTTCCTTTGCTGCTTATTCATTTTGAAGTGGCTACACATACAAACATAGTCTGTAGTGCAGTAGATCATAACAGAAGTGTTTAATGCTTGATCTGTGCCCCAGCAACATAGAATTAGCATAATAGAATTAGTGTGCAAGCACGGAGGCCCAAGGCCTTTTACAGTACCCACTTTGCTGCTCTCTTGTACAATGAATTTTTACCATGTAAACACGGTTAGACAAAAAATGGAAAAGGAAAAAGGGAAGCTGAATTAAACAAACAGATTAATGAGCAACAATCTCCCATCTCCAGACATACAAACACACACACACACACACACACACACACACACACACACACACACACACACACACACACACACACACACACACACACACACACACACTACACAGACATTCTCTAAGAAAGCAGTCCTGCATTTAACAGTTGATTTCACAGATCCAATTAAGCTGTAATCTTGTATTAACTTAAAATAACAAGAGATAATCCTGCTGTTGTGCTTTCACCCATGAAATTGACGAGGCCTGACAGAGTTATAACTGAAACTTAGAATGCACCCATGAAAGTGACGAAGCCCTAAAAACAACAAGGAAGCAAATAAAGCAGAGCCAGATTACACTGTTATAGTTCATTTGTCTCATTTGAAGGGTATATACCTTCATCTGTTACCCAAGAGTTCACATGAATGTAGAGCCACTTTTGGTTTTGCCTAATCTGCCACATCTGTAGCACAACAATTTAGACACTTTTTTTTCTTGCATGTAGTGAAAAAACATCCACTGACTGAAAACAAAGGTGTAATAGAATCAATCAACAGATTTGCTGTTCTAAAAACTGCTAGAGTATTTACAGGTAAGGTGTTTTAAGGTGAGAGCGCTGATATTTTAAGATGCATATGTATGATGTGAACAATCGCACAGAAGGAGTTGCCATTTTTCCATTTGAAATTGTTGGACAATTCATATCAAGCAGAACCTGTCATAACATGTTATAAAGAGGCAGAGATGACAAGAGCAAGTGGTGTGGTGATGATTAAAGCTAAAGCTTCAACCACTTCTGTCATCATTTCCCGGCAACTGTTTATGGGTTTAAATATGTGCATGTTATATTGGCACTGAGACTGAGAACACTGAGACTGGTAAATGGTTCTTAGCTCGGACATTCCAGGGAAAAACCTATATACATTAAAATATAGCATAGAATAGCATGAAACATTTGTAGTATATGCATTCTTTAAACTTTTTAAAGGTTCTCCACACTCACATCTTACAGAAGATCTGACTTGAAAGATGACGTCACGCAAAATGATTTGCCTTTTTTTAATAATTTAAAAGCAGAACATGTCATAGATGATGGTATACAGATATACTGCTAATGCACATCCTCTCTCTGCGCTCTCGTTCTGGACAAACTTTAAGCAAAAAAATAGCAGATTTTTCAACCAGATTGTTGATTGTGTCTCCACTACACTCTCACAGTGAGTTTTAACATTGGAGTCCACACAGAATCAAGGCAAGATATAATCATTGGCAAAATCATCATTATGTTATGATTTTAGGTTTGATAAAAACTATAAACACAAGACTTCTCTGGCATACATGTTCCCAGGGAACTATTTAATTGAAAATAATTAAAATTTAAAGAACCAATGACTGAAAGGTCGTTAAAGGTGGTTCTTCTATGGCAGAACGCTGTTCTATGGTTGCACCAAAATCTTTTAGCACCTTTGTTTTTAAGCCTGTAGAACTTGGGACTGAGAACAGTTGTGCCAGGGAGTCTGGAATAAATATATATTTCTGTGAAATATTCCACATTTTCACCAGAGGAAACAGATGAGAGAAAATCTCCACTGGTTTAGAGACAGCGCTGTGGGCAGGCACACAGAAATGAGAGCCATGTGTAAAGCTTGAACTTCATTTATCTGTCAAAATGGATGAATAACGGTAGAGTATGAAAGGAGACTATGTGGTGAGAGAAGAGTCTTTGCCACAGTGTAACTGCATTTCCTGTAAGTGCTTTTCACTCACTTAAGCCATAAGCCAAATTATTAAAAATGCAAAATTAGCTTTTTAAAGTAGAACACGTTTCTGTAGTGCGCTCTGGGGCACTTAAGCTCACACATGCATATAAGATGCATTCAGTCAGTTCCAAAGCAAGAGGGAAGATGGGAGAGTGGAAACACTAAGTGCAAAAAGATCTGATCATATTATACTTTATTTAGTGAGTTTATTCACTGAGTTCTCTTACACTGATGCGCTGTTAACTGGAAATGAGCTCAGTACAAACGTGAACACTGGAAAAGTATATTGGAGATTACAGCTTGACTCATTTGGGTGTCATTCTAGAGTGAGGTTGTAATATAGAATATAATTTTGATGTTTGATTTTTGGTAAACTAAACTGTATGTTCAAAAGTATTCAGACACCTCTCCTAATTAGTGTATTCAGCTGCTTGAAGCGCAGCATTCAATTGTGCACACACAGCTTGTATAGTGTCTATAGAAAAGCATTACCAATAGAATGGAACACATGAGCCTAAGATGACCATGCCTAATGCCAAGCATCAGCTAGAGGGGTTTAAGCTCCCCTAGCACAGGGCTGTGAAGCAGTGGAACTGTTGTCTGGAGGCTTTTGTGGCTGAACGCAATCAAAGCCTCAAAGCAATGTTCCAACATCTAATGTAAAACCCTTCCAAAAGAGTAGAGGCTTCTACTTCAGAAAAAAGGGCCAAACCCCCTATAGATAAGAAGAAGAAACGTTGGCTGAGCAGGTGTGTACAAAGAAATACAGTACACACAACGTTACCAAAGTGTTCTTTGTTATGATCCACTTTTGGTTCCCAATCCTGAACATTATCATTTGTTTATAACTTCATCAACATATTTATTTCCTATTACGAGCCATCATGACTACTCAGATCCCAGAGTGCTGGCTTATTAATAGTTCCTAGAGTTCAGAAGGCTGCAGCTGGGGGAAGAGCTTTTTCTTGTAAAGCCCCCAAACTCTGGAATGATCTTCCAGAAACTGTTCGGGACTCAGACACAGTTGCAATCTTCAAATCTAGGCTGAAAGCTCACTTGTTCAGTTTAGCTTTTGGTAGTTAATGTTCCCCCTTAGATAAAGGCAGCAGATCCAGGGGTCCATGGACACAGGGAATTATAGTAAACTGAGACGCTGGTGCTGTCGTCCCGATGCTCGCACGCGGTCACTCAGATTTGTGGAAAGTGGAACGGAGGGATGCCAAACTGTTTCAGAGTGCTCTCGTGTCTGTGTGTCCTTCTGGTTCTCTCTTTTTAGTTAAGCTATTATCGTTAGAGCCACACTCTGGAAAGGTTCACATTCCCTGTTTCACATATAAACAAACAGAACAATACTAATTCCATCTCCTTGCCATTTTCAGAGTAAATGACCGCCCACATGTCCAGCCGGACACTGAAGGACGACTGACTGTCGAGCTCTCCTGCTACCCTCTTTAGACCAGCTGCCCACGCCCCAGCTACCGCCACTTGCCTTGGACTAGCTTCCCACCCTACACTGAAGTTTTCATGGACTCCTAGCTGTTACTACTACTAATACTACTGCTGTTAATATTAGCAGTATAATCATTTGTAGGTAGTCTGAACAGAGGAGGATGGTTCCCCTCTTGTGAGCCTTGGTTCCTCCAAAAGTTTCTTCCTCCGCTCTGAGGGAGTTTCTCCTTGCCACTGTCGCCCCTGGCTTGCTCACCTGGGGGTTTTTACATTCATGTTAAAACTTTCTCTTTATTGGAATTCTGTGAAGCTGCTTTGTGACAACATCAGTTGTAAAAAGCGCTTCAGAAATAATTTTGATATGATTTGATTGCCATTATTTGTTTGTTTGCTTGTTTAGCATTATTTTAGACAGTAGCTGTTCTTGAACTTTACATGTACTAATAGAAATGATCTAAAATGACTCTGACTGTAAATATAGAATATTATCACATTAAGGAAAGGAACATTGTTCCTCTGTTTCTAATATACATTTTTTATGACAGTGACAATATGAGGATTTGTCACGTCTGAGTGCATGCAACAAACCATGTGAATGAACATGTGGAACAAATACTCATTCACTGGCTTGCACCAAAAATGAATGCGCAACTATTTCAAGTCCTATTCTGCACTGCATCAATCATAGCATGTTACAATTCTTCACCTTGGATCAATTTGCGCTTTAAAGATCAAACAACATTGCTAATGAGACTGTTTCCAGAGCTTTATTTTCGTGCGAGAGGCTCCACAGGCCAACATTTATAGACTTATTTCACATTCGTGACTAAGATGACACAGTCCATTACAGGCTAAAATGACCACTTGCATCCTTAGAAACTTTCCAGAGTTTTCAAACTTAATTAAGAGGCTCATTATTTAACCATTCCTCTTCCGCTTTGTCATTCTGCACAAGAACGGGGCCTAAGGGGACACTGATGTTAACAAAGTTGGATTTAACATCCCACTTAACGACAGTCAACAGCAGAAGGTAATAATGAGCTACACACTTACTTATAGTGACTAACAAATGAGCAGAGAGGTCTCTCAAACCTTAGGCCTTTAATCTTTGCTCTTGATGTGGAGCTCTGCTTTGTAAACATTAGTTCACACTGCATTGTGAATGACATGTGAAAGGAGTCTGGAGATCGGCTCTCCGTTTTCAAAGCCCTCGCCCACTTAGCAATTAGCGCTAATTGTCACCGCAGGCAGTGTTCTGTGAAAATGGGCCTAGTTTGTTAGTCCTGAGTAAGGGGCAGACATAGATAAGAAAACTAATATTGTTTATATCTTAGCAGTGAAAAGTAGTTTTGTAAAGAATTGAACTGATAAAAGCAACTGATCCCAGATAATTAGCATCTCAGCATTCTCTCAGTCAGTGCGGCAATACTGTACTGTACTATCTTACATATAAAGGTTCCTAAATATTTCTTGGCTTACACTCATGCGTTTAACTGGCATAGAATATTTACACTATGTGGAGATTATTTAAACTTCTTCACACTCAGATGTCCCTTGTGGAAAAGAAGCACACATTGCTACATCAGCAGTATACTTGAAGTATAAAGTATGAATCTATATGTAAAGAATACCAAGTAGAAGAATACTAAATACTGAAAGAATACTAAATATAACAAGTACATAATGTACACTTTTATTTCATATATTTATGGAAGTACACACACACACACACACACACACACACACACACACACACACATCTTCTAAGCCACTTCTCCTTCTAGGTCACAGGGAGTGCTTATCCCAGCGGTCATAGGGCGGAAGGCAAGATACACCCTGGACAGGTCATCAGTCCATTGTAGGGCAGACAGACAGACAGACAGACACATTCACTCACACACTCACACCTAGGGGCAATTTACCATGTCCACTTAGCCTGAGTACATGTGTTTGGACTGTGGGGGGAAACCAGAGTACCCAGAGTATTTTTCAAAAAGGATGTTTTCAAAAGAGACACCTGTTTAAATTTTGTTTTAGTTTCACTTAAAAAAAGGTTCCTCTGTGGTTACAAACTTGACACTGTAACAATGGAAGAACAGTTTTTGGTGCTTTTCAAAAAGGTTCTGTACAGAACCATACACAGCACCTCCTCCCTCAGTCTGAAGAACCATTTCACCATTTCACCATGTAAAGAACTATTTAAGCATAAAATGGTTCTATATAGAACTCATGGTTCTTTACAAAAACCCTTGAAGAAGCATGTGTGCTCCAAGGAAACACAGTAGAATAGAAGCATTTATAAACATGCTGCAGTGCTTTTATTAGTGCATTATAACTGATTAATGAAACGTTAATGACCTAACTTTCAAACATTAATAAACTATTTTTATACTATTTGTAAACCCTTTATAAAGGTAGTAAGTTATGCCTACAATTGTGTTGTGTGTTTTTGCTGCATTAAATTCTATCTCAATATGTCTAGCAATTACAATCAAAATTATTTTTGACAAATGCTGACGTTAACTTTATTGCAACATAAGTTGCTCCCAAAAGATGCATTTTGACATTATTTAAATGCAAATTAAGTGTATGTTCTATTTAGTAATTTCAAAAAAGTCTAAACTTATGTTTTATAACAGTACACCAAAATACATGTTTTTCTTCTCTAATGAATTTAAGTTTATTTAGTGATATTGCTGTATAATTAAACATGTAACTCAGTAATTAATGCTGAAGTGCATCAGTACATTCAGTAGTATATTTATAGTATATTAAAATCTGAATAGCAGCTATGCCCACAAGTTCCATACTTTAATTAACTTACATGCAACTTGTGTTTAAAACAAGGCACTTAAAAGCAGAACAAAATGCATTTACTAGATATTTAATATATAGATATTTAATGATACTTTAATTATATTTTAATTCACTTAAATTCAAGTAGTTTGAAATTCATATACGTGGTATGTAATAAAATATGTTTCAAGTTTAAACAATAAAAATATTCACTTTCTATAACAAATACACATTTGAAAAGTCCACTCAAATGTATTTTTCTTTCACAAAACATATCATTTACAGAAACATCAGCCAAAACATTCTTTAGGGAACTAAATGTGGTTCTTCTATGGCATCACTCCAAAGATTCATCAGCCATTCTGAAATCGCAATCTTGCTGGAGTAAAGAGTACAAACAGTGAATTACTGTTATTTTAAAGGTTCTCCAAGAAATGTAACAATAGCCTGGCACATTATGAAACTTAGTTTGGCAGAAATTGAAAGGTTTTGTGCTCCTTTTGGACATATAACTTGGACAATATGTTAGTGGTTAGTGAGAGGTGCTGAAACTTTCTGCAGTCTAAGAAGGACGTCACATTAAACAAATTTGATGTGATTTGAAGTAAGTGTGTGTTTTTTTTTTTTTGAGAAATGCTAATGCTTTGGATGCCGTGATCTCTGGCCACAGGCACTTAGGCACCCAGGCCATAATTACATACAGACTGGCAAGGAAAGACTGAAACAATAGCACCATGAGAGATGTTTTAGCATAATAACAGAAACCATCTGACCGTGAACATAAAAGATATCACTGCTTGTTACCCTTTAGTATTGCGCAAAAGTCAAAGACCTGACCATTCATTTCATTTCCATTCAAAACAGGCATTGTGTACAAGCTACTCATTTTCAAGAGATTTCTAAGAAGAAAAGATATATGGTTGCACTAACATATGACCGCGGAAAGACAAAAGAAAAAAAACACAATTTTCCAAAACTGGAATTCAAAAAAAGGATTAACACAGAGTAATATGTGAGACAACTCAAGACTAAGAGTCTGAAAGGAAGTGTAGCTGTTAATAAGCCCTTACTGAGTAAAGGAGAGAAGAAAGAGGACAACCTCAACATCACTGAATACGTTTGGGCTTACTTGGATCATGAGAAGCGAAAAATGCAACCAACTCTTTGAAAAATGAAGAAATGGAAAGTCTCCTGAAAAGAGCGGAAATTGTAATAAGACAAAGTGTGGACAGAATAAACACAAAAAAAATAGTTCTGTGTAATTTTCTGTTAAATATGTCATTGCTATCCAAAGAAAAACAAGTATTTCCAAAATGGTAACTTTACAGGAGAGGACAAAAATTTAATTTACTTTTCATTTAAGTCAACATGATGATATTTTATTCCAAGTAATATTAGAACATTGTTATTGGTCCATTTATCATGAACTTTTCACACGATGTAAGGTATAGCCATTGTGTTTAAATAATGCAGAAAACTAAGGTTGTCTTTGGACAATGACAATATGTTCTCTCATTCCTGATGGAACTAAATAGAAATGAAGCAAATCATGGGGGGGCCTCTGACTTTTGCACAGTACTGTAGATTTATATAGGCTTTTTAAAAAACATAGCTTTGACTCTTACTTTTGCACATTAGTCCTACCCACCAGCCTGTAAGTTTCATTAACTACATTTGTTTAGCCTGTGAGGGGTGAGCTCCTCACAGAACAAATAAGTTATTGTCTTTAGTGTTTATTGCTTTCAAAAACATCTTGGCTGCAAACAAATCTGAATCCTAATCTGAAGCAGGCAAAATAATCATAACTGCTGCACATCTCATTTTTAGTTTGAAGAACCGGGTTTTTCTTGATTTTTCTGAAAATCAAATGCCCTTTTTATTTTATTTTGCCAGAGGGACGGTCACACTATTCTCCCAAGATTAAGATTGTCCCAAAACTAGTCTAAAGGCCAGTGGGTTTAACAGCAGAATATTACAGTGAGCTGTGTTTCTATCTGTCTTAGCAGAACTCTCATTCAGACACAGACTCAATCCTCCATCTGTTATTTGAACTCAGACTTTGACCTCTCCTCTGTGCATACGGCTATGTGGCTGTCGCATACAAGTGGCGCTTTGTCCCCCACTTGAGAGTTTGTGCTATCTGCCCTAAATGGCACCTCCTCTGAGTGAAGTCCTAGCAGTAGCGGCAGGCCTAATTAGCCTTCTCAATAAGCAATAATTCATAGTTGGCTCTTGCAGCTTGTCACTCTGAATGATGTGATTCCTCTTGCCATATTTGCTCCAGGCTGGCCAGACAGACTCTTTAAATGTGCATTAAGCACAAAAAACAAGCATGTCTTCAGCTCACTCTAATATAGAGCTCTTTAAGTATTTAATGCCCCCTCACAGACATTCCACTCGGCTTCAGCTAAGAAAATGCATCCTGAGACTTTAGTATACAGACTGGAATAGTCAGGGACGGGTCTTTCATGCTCTGTGTATCGCTTTTGGAAGTCAAGGAAAAGACAACAATCCCTGTTCTAATTGAGAGAGCTAAAATGTCCCCTTGAGCATGCGAGTGCACTCCCTGCATTCTTCTGCTTTTAAGTCCTGTAAGGTCGACTTGCTACGCAGCTACACTGTGCAGGGATTCTTTCGTGAAAACAGCTAAGTGAGATGGAGTGGGGTGAGGCGAGTCTGATGGTATGTGCTAGCCACAGTGTGCATTGCTATTAAATGAACTTTGTCAGAGGATATCAAGAAATCAAATGTACACAGTTTTCCACTTATCACAGATGTAGTCAGTCAGCTAAACCATGTTTGATGTCTATATTTTCTTTGTTTTTGGAGATATAAAGCTTACATTGCTGCAAATGCTAGAAATCAATTGTCACCCAAATTCTGCTCAAACTGCATCCAGTTCTTTGTTAAGATTTTGCAGACTTATTGATGTGGTTTAGTGCACAGTATAACTTATTCCTAGCTATAAAAATGAACAGACCTACTCCATGCTGGTGAGCGCAGCCTTTTCAGACAACATTCCTGTGTCAAATGCTGTATGCTGATTTTTGTCTGTACGATTGTGATGCAAGTGCATGGATGCTGAAGATCATGTTCAAAGTTTCTGTTGTTTCAATGAATAAATAACTGTTAATCTTGAACTTTTAAACTGAAGAGAGAAGGGGGGTCTTATTCTGCAAGGGTGTCAGAATTCAGCACAATATCTACTGTCTAAAATGGCTGTCCCTAGCATTTAGGGGCATGGAGGTGAGGTGTGAGAGAAGTTTTAGGGATGTATTTACAGAAAAGATTTTGGTGACTATCGACTTCTAGTGCTTGTAGCAGTGTTAGCCTCATAGTGTCAGAACTAAAGTAAAGAAGCCAAATTTGGACCAAACATATCTTGTCTGATCAACTATATCTGGGATAAGTGAATATGAGGCATTTTTTGAAATCAAACTATTTCAAGTTTAGTTTAACCAAAGTATTCCCTGCTGATACTGTTTTAGACCTCTTGTTTTAGCAACTCAGCTCATGCTCTTAAAAAATTAAGTTTCCTAAACGTTTCTTGGCTTGAACATACAAATCTAGGAAATTACTATTATAGATCCTTTACATTATGTGGAGGTGCTTTAAATTTTAAAAAAGTTCTTCACGCTCGTATGTTATTTACAAAATATTCTTTTACCATCCACTAACCGGATCTTTAGGGAATCAACATAGTTTTTAAGGCATTGCTTCAAAGAGCCAGTTTTATTTTTAAGAGTGTTCACAAACACTTCTACAGACTAGGCTTATGTAGCTCTCTAATAACATCCAACATATTCCTCAAAGTGGCTTATGTGAAAATAAACTACATTTCTCAAAACGCCTGCATGGGTTTTTTAAGATGTTTGCTTATTTTTCCCTAGATACTCTTTGTCTCTTAGAAAAAAAGCCATTTTTCATCCTCCCAACATAAAAACCCTAGCCGCCGGATAACCGGTTACAAATTTGCCAGTGTATATAGCTAATGAAGCTTCAGCATTACTTCCTCTGCTGCCTCCGCTGTCAAGCGAATGCGCTCTCACAGTGTAGCTGTAGTATGCTATCTGGCACAGACGCTGGGCAGCTAGCGGAGAGGGGAAACCTGCAGTCCTCAGCCGCTCCAGTTAATACGACCTGATGTGAGTGGAGCAGACAGGCGAGAGGAGCGGGCCCTCCGGTCATGCAAAATGCAAAAGGAATACGACTTTATTACAGCCCTCCAATGGTGACATAACAATCTGTTAAAGCACTTCTCCAAATCTTCCTACACAGCCCCAGCTCACACTCAGCTCAGACTGAGAGGGAGAAACGCTTCAAACAATCTCTCTTTTTTCACATGTGCAAGGGGGTTTAATAGGGTAGAATAGGTAAAATGGTAAGCTGTAAATCAGTGAGTGAGACATGCTTAGCAATCCGTGGAATTTTAGCCTTGAAAGACAAAGTCAGCTTTGAAATTTGATCATAATAACTTAATTTATCAGAATGTAAATAGAAATAGTGTCGTCGTTCTTCTTATTAGCAGTTTTACTTTTAAGGCATCTAATCAGGGATTCTGCAGAAAGCACAGATTTGTGATGGTCACTCTTTATTAAACCCCACTTTATTTTCATTTGTACCACTTGTCTTCCATGCTATTGTACATTTCTCTCCATTTTTGTATTTTTTTTATTTGAAAAATCTCCAGTTGTCCTTCACAATGATTCATGATTAAGTGACCAATAGAAATGGTCCACAATTACTTACAAAAATATCATGCTACATTAACTTCCCTTAGGATTTAAGATTTTTTTCCCTTCTCTTGCAAAGTTACAAGGTTTTGTTCCAACAGCAATACTATGTTTTATGGATCTTTTACACAGCTGTAATAACCTCACTGTTCCTAGTTCTACATACATGTAACAAAGACCATATTACTGGTGTTTTTTAAACAGAATTTCACCAAGCAAGCACATAGGCTTCAATACAAATAATATGGGTACACTGGTGGGTATGATATACTGGCTACATGTTTTTCATGCTGATTATTTTATGAATGTTATACCGCATACGTCAGCAAAAGTGTTTTAGGTATAGTATCAGGCTGTTTTTCATTAAATACAGAAACTTGTTTATGACTAGTTTATATTCTCTGTTTACTGTGGATGCCACTCAATGTCATCGCATGCTTCCATTCACTTCTTAGAATGGAGCAAGTATGCTGTTAACCATGAAACATGTGACATTCATGGTCTAAATACCATTCCTTTTTTACAGTATTGTCAGTGTACACTGAAAAAGGAAATTCTCAGTTAATAATCTTTAGGACATTTAAGTTGGCGCTATTATGTCAGGTGTGTATTTAAACTGCTCATTGAGCTCATTTGCTGATGTGATAGACAGATCTTATGTCAAGATTACTGTAGTAGGCATCCTCCAGTTTATCATATTCACTAAAAAGAATGACTTTGAATGTGCTTGATTCAAATGTGTACAACAGTTCCATGTTGATAAAATACAAAAACACAATTCTTGGCATAAATAAAATGAACAACATTATTGTGTTTATGTAATTAATGCACCTTCCTATAGACCAAAAATGTGATGACAAACGTATTTTCTTTCATATATTTTTTGCCGCATTGGGTCCATATTCAATGATTCCTCCTCTAAACCCTCTTACTCTGTGCTCTCAAGTGAATGAGAAGGTTCAGCCTTTGCTGATGGTGCCCACTAATGTGAACTCTGACCTTTACAAAGATCACTCATCCTTTCAGAGGCCTAATGTTAATAGTCATGTTAATAGCGGCATGAATTGCCCATGACAGATCGCATCGCATCACTCTCTGCAGGGTTTGGTCTGCGCGCTGGAAGCTGCAGTGCTGTGCGCAGTGATAGCTAGCAGGAGATGTTCATTTAAACCCCAGGCCCCTGTCACCTCAGTTAGGCCTCACTGGTGAAATGCAGTGTAAGGGGCTAGTAGTTTCCCCCCATAAACAAGTGGAGTATGAATTTCATCATTCTTGCTCAGCTTGATTATGTACCAGTGAGACTAATGTCTTGATACCCTGATGAAAATTCAGGACAAGTTCTTCATTTTTCAATGTCGGAAAAAAGCAGAAAACACATCGTTAACAGCAAATAACACTTGTTTATGTTTTTTTAAAAACTTGCTTTCGGTTTTCCGAGAAATCTGCAGGGATATTTTTCGACACCTCTTGGAAGTTGGTTGAACTTTCTGCTGCTTACAATAATAACCTCAAACTCACGTGATGAATGTTGAGGTCTGGACTCTGAGGTGATCAGCCCATTGTTCTGAGAACACCAGTAGCTGGCTTTGCTTGATTTGCAAATTTTGTCTGTTTCCTTTTCTCAGTACCAGTTTCTTGACAGCTACATATCCTTTCAGATTCATAGTGTTTTCTTCTCCCAGCAGAAAGATGGACAGAAACACCTGTCAAGTTTGACTTTCTTCTCTGTCTCAAGGACGAAATTTATAAGCACTGTTTATCTGGTGGTAACAGTTTTGGTGGTCTGTCAAGTCTTACACAAGTGTTCCCATTTTCTCTATACCTTTTATTATATTTTGCAACTCCAGTCAGTCAATCAGACAATGTGTGGACAACATAATCAATGTTATGAATTTGAGTGAATGAGTGTATCTGGTAAACTAATCGCCATGGTGTATAGGAACCATTTTTGTGTTGAAGTTATGTGCAACGATGTCTGAGAGTGGCTTTTAGTACCAAGCTAATCAGCAAGTTAATGTTTTACAGTGCAAAGAACTTTATTCAGTAAGCTCACTTAATTTATTCTAACAGTTACTCTTAATTCTGTTCACATGATATATTGACTATACTTGATTCACATGATTACTTCCACATGAATAACACATATTACATAGAAGTTTGTTTTTCAGTTTATTTCCTTTTGGTATTGACTATGATAATATACTGCTATTTCATTCATGTGGAAATTATGTCCATATATCAGAATATTCGCAAATCCAGTGAGTTACTTTCCTCAGCAGTGCTCACACAAACTTAGCTCAGGGGACATATCTACTCCAGCTCCCTCTGAAAGTTACACCACTAATATAATCACTGATACAGTAGAAAACAAGAAAGCATTCAGTATTTACAGAGCCGTTTGTGATTCAGATATCCAGTGGCATCTTTACATAACTACGCTGAAATCACAAAGTTCTAAAGACAGTGAAAGATACTTAAATTAGCTTCACTGAATGAGTTTTAAATGACAGGACTGTTCAAAGGTGTAGACATGACCAGTGTTATCAAATGACCTACATATTATGGCTGAATTTTACAGAGCAACTAATATAAATATTGCTCTAAAGAATTAATATTACATAGCTGTCTAATTTTTCATGGAAGAGTCTTACGATAGATCCTGTGTTTTCATGAAACAAGTAATGGGATAAAACTATGCATACAGTTTAATGGTTGAGAGCACATGAATGTTGAAAGCTGAGGATGGCCTTACATCAATGCAGCATATTCCACTGGCACAGAGTGGGGGAGGGTCATATTAGTGTCTGTGAGGTAAATCATCTGGAAGTGGGGGACACTGAACAGGAGGATAAACAACACAGCTGTTAAACAGTTTATTGCTCTCCTTGATTAAGACATTTAACATTGACAATTTAACATTGATTTAACATTTAAAATATATTCTCATTATACAGGAGGCCAAATAATACCTGTTTAGGCAGCCTCTTAGCACCCATGTGCATTTGTATCATTGGTAGCAGAACAGTTTTACTAAATGTCATGTATCATTGTGTATAATATTTGTATTTAGCATTTAAGAAGAAATCTCACAAAGTCTATATATTTAACAACAAGAGGTTTGTGTGCAAACAAAAAAAATGCTGAAGAATTTTCACTTCACTACTCAAACTAGTGGCAGGCCTGTGATTATTGGCATTTTTTTGTTTTGGTGTAACATTTTGTGCATCAAATGATCTTTGAGATGTAAAAATATTTTTACACTCTCCCCCAAACACCTATTTGGAGTTGCACTTTGATGCTACAACAAACCACAGGCTTCCTTATACTGCATATTCATGACCTGTGATATCAACTTGACCTCCCCCATCACTCATACAAGTACATCAGAGTTTACACAAGCTCTGTTATGGAGTGCAAGAGGGAATTACTTATGATCACAATCTCTGCTCAATTCCAAATAATGAAACCAAAAATGGCACAAATATTATTGTTCATCTTAATCTGCTGCTTTCCTGCCTGTGTTCATCTCTGTATCTCTGTCCAAAGCTCAGGACAACCAACAAAACATAAAGCACTGGATCTGGTAAATCACATTTTGAATGTAGGATTGGTTTTGGTATGGTTTCAAGCCTTTTACCTCTGAATTTGGATATCAGTGTATTTAAATAACCCAACACATTATTAGTTTGTGTTCTGCATTGGTGCTCTCTGTGGGCTCATACCTGTAAAAATGTCACAGAGAAGACTATTAAGTTAATTAAAACACAATTAATTCAGTATAATTCTGAGCTCCAAAGGAGGCTCAGCAGTTTTTATCATGTGTTAAAACTAACCCTGCTTTTTGGGGGCTGTAGCTTCATTAGCTCTTGTTCTTGTTCTGATTTAAACACACATCTTTGTAATCACACAAGATAAAAAAGCTACTTTCATGGCACAAAAACAAGGCAAATCTTGAGAAATGTCTGCCTTAAAGGTCTCAGAATTGGCACATGATGATGCTGTAGTAATACAGGAAAGTAACCAGTAGCATGCTTTGTCCAAATCAATATATATATATATATATATATATATATATATACATTTTACCTCACATTAGGTTGTGCCCTGCTCTTCCTTACATTAGGTCAGCAGAATATTATCTTTGCATATGAATACTGATTAAAATACAGATAGAAGACTGTGAAGATTGTAGTTACTCTCACCAATTATTATTATTATTACTATTATTATTATTATTATTATTATTATTAATTACACTTATAGAAATTACCAATACAGAAACAAACAGAATAATACAGTTGTATTACTCAGAAGAGCCTGCAGGTCTCTGAATGTGCATGGGCTGACTACCATTACTAGTGTCTAATGAAAGAGATCTAACTAATAGACTGCACTAATGTGCTGCTGATGATCTATTGATCTGAGGGACAGAGAGGATGCTCAGAGATCTTCACACACACATAGAGTCCTCCTCGGCTGCAGACTGACACGTTATAGCCTGAACATCCTGATCAAACCCAGTCGATAGTCATCCATTAAGGCCAGATAGGCTGTCACACTGACCCCTGGCCTCAGCCAGCCACACAAACATGAATTTAACCCCACAACCTTGTCACGACTAAGCCACCTCCATTAGTCAGATATCAGTTTCCTCCAGCTCATGTTATTGATTTTCTACTAATATTTTTTGCCAGGCCATGTACAATGGTCTGAAAACATGAAATCTCTGATGTGCTGGGCAGATTGCTGTCACCAGCTTTATGAGACGTCTCTTTGGTCAGATGTCAGCTTGACACTCCTTCTCCATGAGTGGTCCAAGTGCCATGCTGGCATTTAAAACAGATGGGTCTGAATGTATGAAATGATATAGATCTGAACAGCAGACAGCTCTTAGGGGACGAAAGGTCATTTCTTTTCATTTTAATTGTGCAGATTTGATTAGCTATATGCCATCGTTACAAGCAGCCACGTCAGTGTAGATCTTAGTTTAGCTCTTTTTGGAGAAATAGAAGCTGACTTGATTCCTTAAATGCCCAGAGCCTGCCAGAAGGGCCAGACCTCCATTTTTCACTCCTATAACTTAATGATATCAAGGCCAGTTTGCCTTGTTTTCCGTGTAACTATTGAATAATAAGGCTTGAGATAATGTAATAAGCCTGGAATAACCTCTTAAACTCTGAGTCTTTTATTCAGTTATTAAGTTTAGCTATTTAGTAACCACTATAAATTACTCTGTAACTATGGCAACATAAACTGATAATGTAAACTATTATAGTGAAGAATGAAATTATGTTTCCATATGTGAGTTTCTTTTGCTGTTCTAGTGTAACATTTTTCTTTTTTGTCTGTTTCCTTTTTTTAGTAATAGCTTGTTGACAGCTACTCATCCTTTCAGACTCATAGCCTGAAGTTGTCTTCTCACAGTGGATAAGAAGGAAGTAAATCAAGAGTGGAGCTTGACTTTCTCTCTTAAAGATGAAAGCTTTAAATACTGTTTATCTAATGGTGACAGTTTGGTGGTCTACCTAGTTGATAGCAGTGCCATTTGGAGCAGCTTTAGTTAAGAGGACTCTTAGCTGTAGCTTGGTTTTGAGACTGGAAGCATGGAAGTGATGTGACAGTAGGGTGCACAAAATGAATGCTTTTATATTTCATATATTTAGTTATTTCAGCTTCTGTGTAATTTTCTGTTAAATATATATGTTCTGCTTTTACTCAGACACTGAAAAAATGAACATCTTGTACATTTAAACTGAAATAAAAAGACTATGAGTTGTGCACAGTAACCTACTGTAGAATGTTTGATTTATAAACCTACTGGGATGTTGGATTTGCTTCTAATGGTCTAAAGGATTCATTCATGCCAGACCCTCAGAGCACTCCACAAACCATCAATAAGCCATCTGAATCCTTCTGGGAGGATTAGGCTTACCACAGATCTTCTCTAGTTTCTGAATGTAATGAATGGGATGTTGTTTATAGTGTAAAGTAGTGTGCCATCAAGATCTCCCAATAAGGCTCTTGCTAAACTACTGAGCAACGTCTAATAAATGATCCAGTTTTTCTTTGGAAAATATGATTGCATCACTTGTAATGCTGAGTTCTGCAGCTCTAACGTTTTGAATAAAATTGAGTTAAGTGTTTGCCATTTCTTCTTTTGTTCCCAGTATTTGTTCACTCAAAAACCACACTCACATCACAAATGTCATGAAAGGATGACATCATCTTAAAAGGGAAAGAAAACTTAAACAAGCTTAGATTCTACATTTACTATACTGAAATATATGCAGCCATCTGAATACAGTATGCTTACCCTGCCCCTACCCAAAGCGGATAAAGGCCTGAATATGCTGAGTCGATTTTGTTTTGGCATGACAATATGACTGTGGTTTTGAATCTAATTTCACTTGTATCTTAAATTAAATAAAAGAGTTTAACCAGCCATTTCTGCTAAGAAAGTATCAGATTTTTCACTGTTCTCCAGCTTGAGGATATTGGCAACAATCTTTGATCCGAGCTGTAGGCCTCCAGACTTTTTATGCAGTGTGAGCTAGCAGACATTGTACCGTATGGATAATGTATGGCTAATCCATTTAGCCAGTTCTATTTTAAATCTCAGTGATGGTTTCATGCTGCCTTTTCTGGATCATATAGTGACACTAATGGCCATCAGTAGAAACTGCATGCTAGGTGATGGAAGTTTCAAGGCCAAATCTTAAAATAGAGCTGTCAGATGAATAACTAAGGATCATGTGTGGAGCTGTGGAAGATGCTTTTGAGGATTGAGATTAGAGTCTGGTGGAATTAATGTGATTTATGCTCAGATTTACTCAAAGGTATTTTTTACAGTATTTTCCATACTTACTGTATTCTTTCCTTTAACCATCAAGCTTGCTAGCAAGGACATCACAAGTGGACAAATGTGGAAGATGTAGCTGAGACAGCATCTATTCCAGCTCAATCTTATCAGGAATTCATAGGAATGTACATGTACTCTTTTGTAATCTTATCTTTAATCCAAGGATCTTGAGTCTATGACAAAAACAAAATTGACTTCACTGTCCGCACCACTTACAGTACTGTGCAAAAATCAGAGACCACCCAATGCAAGACCTTGTAGACCACCAAAACTCACCAGCAGATAAGAAGCACTTTCATTTTCGAGATAGAAAATGAAAAGAGAATCAAGCTCCACTCTTGCTTCAGACCTGAAAAAAATCCATAGGTGTTTCTGTCCATCCTTCCACTGTGTGAAGACAACAACACTATAAGTCTGAAAGTATGTGTAGTGGTCAAGAGGCCCTTACGGGGGAAAAGAAACAGACAAAAAAAGTTTGCAAATGAAGCAAAAAAGCTGCTGATGAACAGTAGACTGACCGTTCCAGGGTCCATACCTCCACATGTTTGAGCGCGTTTGGGATTATTTGGATTGTGAGAAGAAGAAAATGCAACCAACTTCTAAGACTGAACTTTGGGGGTACAGAAAAACATCCCTGCAGATAAAAATAAACAAGGAAAGCAAGCCTCCTGAAAAGAATGAATGCTGCAAAATATACAAAATACTACAAAAATTTATATCAATTACATGTTTTCTGCTTTTTTCCTGATGCTGAAAATGACTAACTTCTACTTAATAAAATATGGTCTTTGACTTTTACATAGTACTGCAAATAGTTTGAAGGAACCTCATTGCATCCGTTCTATACTTTTGTTTTAACCTTATAAAGTTAGTCAAAGTTAGTTAAAATTCCGGGCTTAATACATACTAAAGCTTATTAATCATTAACTACAGGGAAGTCAGCGCAAACTGGCTGAGCTATTCTTATAGAACTTATAGTGGTTATAGAGATTATAGTGTCTGATAAACCTTTGAGTCCACTGGTGAGTGCTGCCTATTTAAGGAGTCAACAGAACAAGAACATTATGCCCTATTAACATATTATTTGAACTCAAAACTTAAGGCAGCCTGTACTCTCATTTTTATAACAGTTAAAGCTTCTATTTTTTTCCAGATTATGTTCTAAAGGAAGTCTATTTGAAGATCACCACCACAGGAACTGATCCTTCCTGTTCATTGTTAGAAAGAATATTAACACAGTAAGTAATAACTCTGTAAGCTGTGGCACCTCTCTGAGGGTCCACATGGAGATCCACTGCTGGGTATCAGTTTGGACCTGGAAGTTTAAAAGATACTGAGAAAGAAAGAAGACAACAGTGCTCTTTAAATCTGCCTTCAGTCTGATTGTTGTTTATTACATGTATTCTCTTTTGGACAATCACTGCCATCGCTGACTTTTGCGGTGTGGCAAGTTATTGCTTCATCTATTTCATTCCAGGTCATATCATTACAAGAAAGATGACCTGAAGGCATATCAACGTATCATTTTTAGACAATTAAACATTATTGGTCAAATGTGATCTTGTTGTGTTTCATGAGTATCTCTAAAATTATTTGCCAAGAATGAAAGCACAGCTCTAAGGCAGGACTTTTTTCTCTCTGTGAACCATATAATTATGAATTATGTCATTAAGTTTATCCCTCGGGGCCTTGCTTGATATTTATTTTTGTTTGCCATCTCCTTCTCAGAGTAATGCATTAGCAGAAGCGTATCAAATGTATAAACAGAATGTTTTATTACTAGTTAAACTGCTGCAGGCCTACATCAAGTTGTGACCTATTCGATTTGGTGAAAAAAATTAAATGAACAAAACATCTAGTGAATGAATAATGGATGCACCATAATTTGTGAGGAACAAACAAATTTAAGCTGACATTGCTTTCTAATTTATTAATGTAATCTACTGTAAGCGATGTGAAAAAACCCTCTCTCTCTCGAGGCTCAAGCTGAAACTGAAGAAACTGTGCCACAGTCACCTGAGCAGTAGGCATAGCATACAGTAGACATATGAAAACAATATCTTGGGCTTTTGTTTTAAATATTACAGCTGAGAGTTTAAGAGTGTAAAATCTTATCTGAGGTCCACAGATGTGACATTGGTAAACATCTAATTGAAGTTCAATCATGAACATTTAACCATGTACCTCATCAGACTCATAACTAAACACGGTGGCAGAATTGCCAATAATTATTGCTAAATCAGCCAATAAAATGAAGTACATATAGCACTGTGTGAAATTCAGAGGCCACCTTATCTCTCTCTGTGTGATTAGATCGAACATAATCCACATACACAATGAAACAGAAAGTAAAATAAGTGAAAAACAGGGGGTTCCAAAACAAGTAAAAAAGAAAACAGAGAAATATATAGAGAAAATGGGACTGACAGCTTTGCAACACCTTCAGACCTTCACCATCAGATAAACAGTATTTAAAGCTTTCATCTTTGACAGAGAGGAGAAAACTCTATCTCCACTCTTGCTTCAGATCTGAAACAAATCTACAGGTGTTTCTGTCCTTTGTAGAAAATGCAACTAACTTCTATAAGTAAACTATGCAGGTGTGGAAAAGTACCTAAATATAATATAATATCTTTTTACTATCTATACTATCTAAAACACTGAAACTGGACTTCTGATATGTGCAGTTTTTGTGGGCTGATGAGTCTGAATTTGAAACAGGGTTATTGGATCATGAGAAGCAGAAAATGCAACCGACTCCTAAGACTCCCAAAAAGAATGGAAGCTGTAATAAAAGCAAATAGTGGACCCACTACAGAAAAATCTACTATTATATTTAGTCCTTGAGGCTTCTGGGCAATTTTCTGTTAAATGTTTTCTGCAGTACTGTACATCTTTTGGATATAGTTCCCATAAATGTGCATCAGTTGTTAAGAAACAGTCCATTGTTTCAGGCAACCGCAGCATTATTTGCAGAGTGGAGATATTTGATTTCATGTTCTGAGAGAAATAAGACATTTAGGCCCAACAGAAAACATGTGCTCAGTGGGTAGTCTCAATCACAACTGAGAGATGTGTTGACAGGTTGAGCCGCTATTTGAATGTGAAGAAAGCAACAGTACCTTTGTCAAACCCAAAAGGGATACATGTGTGTATAGATTCAGTTGTGCACAGAAATGCTTGGCAGTAAGTCAATATCTTGTATGGAAGTGCTCATAAGGCTCACCAGTCATCGATATTCCTAAATGAGCGCATATGGTATGCTGGCACTGCGAGTCTTTGATCAGGTGAAGCCTTTAATGGATTTTCCTTCGCCTAACACAAGGCTCCTCACTGCAGAGTGGCTTTACAGCAGGCAACCCAGAAGGTCATGTGTACCTCCAGGTTCTAGAGTAAAGAGCAGGGAGGCACAGGGTGGCTCATACAACCACCAAGACCTGTCACAGAGCAGAGCCAGGAAGTCTGCAGAACACACACACACACACACACACACACACACGCAGATCAGCATGTTCATTGAATTTGAACTCATTCATTTCAAAACTACGCGGTCATTCTGCACGTTTTGTTGATAATCTCATTGTAAATAAGTTCACCCACTCTTTACAATGACAAACCATAAACACTTTTTTTGCTAAATTTAGTGCATAATTTCTACTCATTTGTTGAGTTTAACATATTAGAAAAATAACAAAACATATAAAATATGTCAACATTTTTGCACATGCCACAATCAATGTTGATTTTTTTTCCTCAATATGTTACATTCAGTTAATAAACAGTAATTGTGCATTAACATGTGCAGAATTGTGTTCCCTGTAGAGGATGTCAAGTTATTTTCGCTTTAAAAAAAAACATTTAATTTGACCAGGGGTGCCTAAACTTTTGTATACGATGGCAACTGGACTAAACGAATGACATCTTGTATATTTATACTGTGGATCTAACAGTAGCCATTAGATTTTTTTTCTTCCATACTTTTATTCATAAATCTATTTTTTTTTCTATTTAACTAAAAAATCAGTAATAAAAAAAAACTAGATTTAATATGGAAGTGAAAATTCACTTTTTGGTAACATGGTTTAATGGGTCTGAAAAATGGTCTTATTCATAATGACCAAAGAAAATGTAACATCTCACATTTGGACATTAATGTGCTAATGAGGAAAATGAACATACGGACTATAAAACTAATATTTTATCTCACAGCACATTTATCTTAACAGTCTTGGATGTTCAGTGTTTTTCACAGTTATGATTTTCCCTTCGGCTAGATAATTTGCCATCTGATAGGTTGCAGTGTGATTGGGTGCAGATGACAGTCTGTCTCTGCAGATGAGCACTCCTGGCTGAATGTGTCAGTGGTGTAATCATACTGTTATTCTTCTCCTGCTGGGCGACCTCTACTGTATTTACACATAAGAGTAAACAGCTCTGAACAGGAGTAAATCAGGCCAGTGGCAGAAAAAGTACTTTAAAGCTGACTTAATGTACTCCAGCATATGTATGACATTATAAATGTATCATAAGTGTTCATAAATGCACTAACTGATAAAAAGGCATTGATTAATTACTTTGTGTTATTGGCTAAATGCTTCTTTTTATCCACAATATCCAAACAGTCTATGAATTATATTTTCATACTAAGCTTGGGCCAGGGCTTATATATGACATAGAAATATTTCCAGCAAAACATAATTAGAGCATCACTACCATGTGGTTCAATGCGCTGACAAAAGCAACAGTAAGGGGTGCACACAGGCCCGATTCTATTCATCTGTATAAAAGACAGCAAAACAAAAGAGTAAAATGTCACTCCTCTGAGTTCCTTCATATTAATGTTCATTTAGCTTTATCAGAACTATGGATGGTCCGCAAACAGATAACACATAACAGGTAACACATGGACAAGCCCAACAGACATCTGACTGAATGCATGAGAGGAAATGTAAAGGAGTGAAAAGTGAAATATTAAAATGTAACGGGGTAAAAGTTAAAGTTGCTAAATTCTGATCAGCTCAAACTACACATCTTTGAAAAAGCTACTTTCAGCACTGAAGTAAGAAAACAAGTGTGTTAACTTCCTCTAAAATCTTTTAAAATCTAGAATTATTTTATTGCAGAACCAGCTGTAATGTGTAGCCTCATAGCTTCCTTCTAAAGATATTTGCTTGATTTTGTGTTAGAATATTGAGCATATTTTGTCCTAATAAAAGCACACATCTCCATACATGAAACCTTTACAGGAGAAGGCCAAAACGTTCTATTACTGGAGGTAATTAGGAACCATTTATATCGGTCTATTCATCATGGAATTTTCACACAACGTAAAGAAAAGCTGTTGCACTACAAATGATGTAGAGAAAAAATGGAGATATGTGGTTTTGATATGCCAGCAATAATAAGCATCTGTGGAAAGAGAAATAAAGACGATGCGGTATATTCAGTCCCTTTGAGGGCTGTAAATTTCCAGGCTTCACTTGCTGTACTGAGTATATGATAACCATAATGATACTACGCGTAACACAGATCAAGACATATACATAACATAAAAATACAACCTCTCAAACAAAGTATCATTTTAGCATTTACTATCAGACTCATTACTATGACACAAAATACATATTAATACAATATCTCTGATGATTCACTACAATCATATATTTTCTTTTTTACTTGTTGACACTGCAGTAAATGTAACAAGCTATAAATTGCAATTGAGTTCAAGCTGCCATGAGTACAATTAAGTACAGTTTTATCTCAACAGGCTTGTTTTGGTCTAGTTGAACGTTCAAAAAATAGGATTATGTTACAGAAATGAAAACAGAAGCAGAGGCAGGCTGCGTTACTGGGTTTTATTATTATATGTCATATATATGATATGTCATATGACTGTTATTAGTAGTAGTATTATTATAAATATTAGTATTATTGTTAATATTAAATACACATAACAATTATAAATAATAGATAGTGAAAGCAACTGGAAAGTGCAGCACCGAGTGGCTCCTGTTTTGTTAGTTTTGAGCCACTAAACACTGAGAGGAAGTGCAGGACTAGCCATCGGCTCCACGAGAACGATGTGATCATCACTAACACAAACACAGGCTTCCCTCAAAGACTAAGTGGTTGAATGCACAGGTTAGCTGCGCCAGGCCCTTAAACTGCTCTGACAGGGAGGAGGCAGAGAAAAGCTCTGCTAGAAAAGGAACAAGTGACCCGGAAAGATCGGGGAACATGTCTAGTACAGCCCTTGAGCAACATTTCCCCAAACAGCAGCTTTTCCTGCCTCGGTATGATTTAAAAAAAACACAGGTAAACAGTCTCAGTCAGCGAGTCTGCAACACACAAAGCCACAAATAACCCATTTAACCTACTTATCCATCAGATGTTTTCTGTTATTATAATACAGACGTGAGGGTTAAACAGACAGCCTTAGTTTAGTTTACTGATCTTGGTTTTATGTCAACAGTGTGTGGTTCATCCTTCAGATTAGAGCTAAACGGTCTTGAAATTTGTCAGTTTTCCTGAACAGTAGCCCATAATGCTGATCTTAAATATATATGAAACCAAACATTTGTCCATTCTCCTCAAAGCCCTGCAGTCTCTGTTTCATCTGTACATAACCAGCAGCATGACGCCTGTATCATCTTTCTGCTGTTTTAATGAAATGGGATAAAACTGGTTAAGAATCGATCTCCTCGTGTTTAAAATAAGAAAAACAATCTCTAAACTAGTTTTCACCACAGGGTTTTATTGTATTATAACAGAGCTTCATATGTTTTAAAACACAGTCATAGCAAAAGTAAACCCCCCGGTCAGATCCCACGTTTTGTTGATTTTCTAAGTGAAAATAAGTTAAATATCCTCTACAGAGAACAAACCTCTTCACATTTTTACACACAATTACTGCTTTTTCACTGGGTTTAACATATTATAAAAAAATAATAAAACATCAAATTAATTTTGTTTTAATCTCAAACTCAACAAATCAATAGAAACTGTGCTGTAAAGTGTGCAGAAAAATGCCATATTTAAGTGCGGAGAATGTGTCAACTTACTTTCAGCTGGAAAAAAATAAAACAACACCTAATCTGACCAGGGTGTCCAAACTTTTACACATGACAGTGTGTGCTTCATGTTTACAGCTGACAAAGTGGCACATGCGTGGAAGAGCCTTAAAAAATAAAAGAAAAAGGAAAAGAACAAAGAGCGCGGGTGTTTTTGGGATATCCCTTATTTACATATTGCATAGGAAACAGCCGTTATAAATGACTGTGTGCAGCTAATCACCCACTGAACGGGCTCGTTTCAGCGGATACGTACTTTCCACAGCTGGGATCCCCAATGTTTCATAACCGGCCTCCGAGCCGGACCAGCCGGAGAGTCACGCGTCTCCATCGAAAACGCTGAAATACTTGCTGGCGTTTGAAAAGTACAGGTAAGGCGTCGTGCTTCCGTGGTACATCACCGGGACAGGCATCGGTAACAAGCATCCCCCCAGCACGGAGCCCCCGACACTGTCTTTGTACGGACTCTGCAGCTGCATCACCTTCGCCACCTCGGAGAGATGCTCCGCAGAGCACGGCCCCTCGAAGTCCGTGGAGAGCTGCCGTTTCAGTTTATTCCTGCGGTTCTGAAACCAGATCTTCACCTGCGTCTCTGTGAGCTGCAGCGAGCTGGCCAGGCACGCCCGCTCCGCGCTGCTCAGGTAGCGCTTGATGTCGAAGGTGGACTCCAGCTGGAAGATCTGCCTCTTGGAGAAAATGGTGCGCGTCTTCTTCTTGGTGAGCGGTCTGCTCTTCTTGCTGCTTTTAACGTCAAGTTCATGGCTGTCGTCGTCCTCGCTTTTCGGACACTTGTCGCCCTCCCTCGGCTCGTCCTCCTCGTCCACGCTGAGGCTCCGAGAGTCCGCTTCAGCTTCAGCTTCAGCTCCGGCTCCGAGTCCTTTGGACGCTGTGGAGCGAAAATAAACTCGAGTCATTACCAGCACGGACCACCTGAGACGACCCGCGAGGCTGAACTTTGCTTCATGTTCACCACCTTTATGTTCTTGTTCGAATTTCAAAACAATCTAAAACCGCCCGTTCCACCTTAAATCGTGCTGCGCCACTTAAGGTGGACCGGATAAATTTAAAAAGAAGCTAGTGAACACACTTATCCTCTAACTGCTGTACCAGTTAAGGAGGAACGGACACTGTGAAAAAGAAACTGCTAAACACAATTATCCTGTAACCGCTGCACCATTTAAGGTGGAACGGGCGGTTTTAGATTGTTTTGGAGAGGGAGCCCACCTTTGTGGCCACCGAGTATAAAAGTTAACTTCAAGCCTGTGGTCGTAGCAGCGCTCGCTCCTCCCGCGGCTGAGTTACCTGTTTGTCCGGGGACGGGCTGCGCGGTCAGCCGTGTCCGCTCTCCGCACGGCGGGCGGCGGCTCTCCGCGTCCAGCCGCAGTTTACAGCGAACTCCGTCGAAGTCCCTGTTGAGGATGTTATCGATGGTGAACTTCAGCGCCGCGGGCCGGTAGACCATGTCTTCTGTGCTCATACTTCACGGCTCTGCAGCTCTCGGCTGAATTTCCCTCACAGGCAGCGCAGCGCGGAGTAAAGGCGGGAGACCGCGGACCGCACGCGCACCATAATTGAGCTGCTAGCGAGGCTCGAGCTCGCAGACTGTCACGCCGCCGACCGGAAGCGCAGGATTATGCGGCTTTTGATTGGCGCTACTGGAGAAAAGGCTGCAGGCGGGAAATGCGCTGTGAGTTAAAGG